>NC_056732.1:1868625393-1868822893 GCF_019279795.1 Protopterus annectens
TACTAGGTGTCCTCATTGATGATCAGCTTAAGTTTGACATCCACCTATAAACAAACATCAAGAAAACCCACCAGAAACTTGGTATGCTCTACCACCACATTTGCTACCTTACTCTCTCAACCAAGTTTGTTCTCTCTACCACATACCTCGTCACACCTCTCCTATATGGTTCTCCACTTCTTACTAACTTACAATCTTCTCTCAAGACAAAACTCTCTTCCTGTTGCAATAAAATTTCCAAGTTTGCCATAGGCCACAGATCCTCCACCCACCACTGTACTGCCCATTTACAAAATAAACTGGCTAGAGTTGCCCAATATTTTACCTACATTCAACTCACTCATGCTCACAAACTCATCTTTAAAACCTCCCTCTGTCCCCCTCCCTTGCTTCCACCTTCAAAATGCACCTACCTGATAGAATGCTAAGATCCAGTAACCAAAATCTGACTGAATTACACAAGCCTGCTCACTCAGCAGGCAAACATCTGCTATCCTTCTCCTTAACACACCTTTGGAGCTCCCTGCCACCTCTAATCCATACCACCAACAGCCACTCTACCTTCAAAGCCTTACTTCACTCATATCTAATATCCCTCTGGGAATATTCCTGCCCACACCCCACATAACTCCCTTAGCAACTCACCCTTGTTCTCTTTTCTTGCTTCCCCTACATCTCCCTTTCCCACTTTACACTAAATTATCTACATCCTCATCTCCTTCTTTTACTCTCTTCTTCTCCTACTTTTCCCTCTCTGCTCACTCCTCCCCTGTCTTACTTCCCTATTAAAACTCTCATAGGTTATATATGTATTTCTTCCCTCTACTATTATATCTCTGCAGTAGCAACAAATATATTTGTAAATATTCACTAATGGCTTTTTATAATTTTATAATCTCCCTTTTGCAGTTTACTAAACTGTACTTTTAAATACCAAGTTTTTATTTGTACTTCTGTATTACTATATTACTAATAATCTGTTTACTATGTTCATTATCTTTATGGAATTTTTCTCCCCAAGACTCCTTTGAAAATGGGCTCTTCTTGGCCCAATGGACCATCCTGGCAAACAAACTGCAAATAAATAAATAAATAGAACTTCAGCAAAGGATAAAAGAATGGAATGCAAATCTGAAAGCACGTGGGGTGAAACTAAACACAGATAAGATAGTTGTAGTGGCAGCAAATTGGGGAAATCAGAAGAAGCTGAAAAAAGAGATAGAAGGAAAAATAGTGGAACAGGTAAACAGCTTCAAGTATCTGGGAGGGGTAGTTGAGGAGAAGGGTAGTCTGAATGAAGAGGTCAAAGCTAGAATCAGAGGGGCTGCAGCCATCTGGCATAGAGTATCAGGTGTAGTCTATGACAGAAGAATTCCAAAGAAGCTGAAAGGTAAGGTGTACAAGACAGTGGTGTGACCAGTACTATTGTATTGTACAGAAACCTGGGCAGTAAAGGCAGAACAGTTGAAGCTAGAGGTGATGGAATTGAAGTGCCTGAGAAAGGAGGTAGGATGCACACTGTGGGACAGGCAAAGAAATGAGGGCATAAGAGCAGAAGCCAAAGTAGCTCCAATTGCAGAAAAGATTAAGTTGAACAGATAGTTTGGGCACACGTGTAGAAAAGCAGAAGACAATCTGGTGAGGAAGATTTGGGACAGACATGAAGTAGGTAAGAGGAAGCAAGTATGTCCAGCAAAGAGGTGGATGGATTGTGTGAAAGAAGATCTGCGACAGTCAGGCATGAGTGTTGAAGAAGGCAGGACTGTAGCACTGAATCGAGAGTTCGTGGTAGTTAACATGATACCCCGACCCCATGTAGAAAAAATGGAGCAAAGGGGGCTGATGATGATTATGATTGAATGGTGTTTCACTGAAATGGAATCAGGATTTCTGAATTAAAGAAGTGCAAATTGGTTAGTGAAAGTAGAAGGTGTTCATGGGTATTCTTATCTTGCAGCTTTTCTCCCCGGGCATCCACTGAAAATGGACATATATCCATTCCGACTATCCCGGTCAACAAATGTAAAATAAAATAAATAAAAAATACATTTTATGGAGTCACAACTGGTGCTGTCTTCTTTTGCAGTTCTTTAGAGATCTAAATTTGAAGAATAATTCTTTGCCTATTTTGTATCTTTTCTTTGTGTATGTCTTATATTTTGTAGCCACTGCAGAGATTTTTTGCTGAAACAGTGCACCATAAGTTTAGGTACATTTTTATACCATGCTATGCTTTTAAGTACATTTTACTTATATTCCACTAACAGTGATACTAACAAATTACGTTCCTGTATTCCTCCAGTAATGATACCTTGGTCTTGTCATTAATCATCACTTCAATGGAGGTACTCTGTTACTTTCTTTCCTTTATTTTACATCTTCCTGGTAATATCACATATGCTATTAGCTTAGCCACACAATAAAGTATTCTCTGCTGATGGGTCCAATTACTGTACTTGTTTGAATAATCTAACAGTATCGAACTTTCTGCAGTACTGTTTACTCATAAATACTATTATATCTATTCATTTATTTTAAATTCAACTCAAGTCTTCTCTTATATTATTTTCATCTTGCCTAAGATTTTCTTTTGCTTTTTCCTAGTCTTTGCCACTCTGCACGACCAAATATTTTGTTTCCAACTGACTTTTCAGGTACAGATTCTGAAACTTTCATTAGTAAAAGGTCTTTTTTTTTTTTTTTACTTATAATAAGCTGTTCTAATTTTTCTGCCACTTCTTGAGCATGTTGCCATTTTAAAGAACCACCTTCGTCATTGCCAACTTCCTTTAGTTCACTGTCAATTATTGCGCATTTAATTCTTTAATGAGTCATCATACTGAGGCACTGTTCACTGGGATTCCAAATTAAATGCTTCACTTCTTGGTCTAATACTTCAGGTTTACTTTTTTCTGGAATACTAAACTGTTTATATTATATTGCACTCCACTTATGAGTTATTATTCCTTTTTTTTAATATATTAACCAGGTCTGGGTCTCTTTGTCTGCATACATCTACAAATAGCCATGAAGCTGTGCATAACAATTGACAGCCTTCTTTTCAGCATCTGTACTACACCACATTAAATCCCTCTTTTTTTATTAGATACTTCCCTTTTGGGATTAATATTTATTTGATTTCTCTCTTTCACTGCAGCTTTCGCTATCCTGATCGGTGTTTCTTTTTGCACTTAATATTTTGTTTTAATTTATTCAGTTAAGGATAATACTACACCACATTAAATCCCTCTTTTTTTATTAGATACTTCCCTTTTGGGATTAATATTTATTTGATTTCTCTCTTTCACTGCAGCTTTCGCTATCCTGATCGGTGTTTCTTTTTGCACCTAATATTTTGTTTTAATTTATTCAGTTAAGGATAATAAGTTTTTACTTTTTTCAGACGGAACAATGTTTCTGTGTTCTACTTTTTTCTGTTCTTGTGATACAATCTCTTTTTCAGGATGCTAGTTTTACTACACAAAACAGTAACACCTGCCTCCTTTCTTACCATAGGGTGACAACCTACTGTTTTGGTCTCTTGTCTGGCTACTCACATTTTTACTTTTTGTAGCTTACCGTTTTTTTTTTTTTTTCGTAGTGGAGGCCATGACAAGATTTCTATTGTTGTCAGAAGATTTTACATTAGTTATACTACAATTTGTGTCCCTAGTGCCTACACCAGGGTTGGGAATGTTTTATTTTTACTTTGAGACAAGTACTTTCAGCTTCCTTTTCTAGAGTATTTTTTGATAACATGTACAGCAGTTTATGTGTAATTATTTTTCTTGGTGAGATTTAGTAAACAGTCCACCTCATGAAGACACCCACCAAAGCTTGAAAATGAATTAAATACAAATGGCACAGATTCAGTCTGTCCATCCTGACTCTTCAGTTTAATTTTTCAAAATCTTTCCAGTTTCTAGTACCATGATGGGAATGGATCCCATTCCTCAGTCAATGTAAGATTAAAGTTCATAAAATTACTGTTGTTTCAATCTTTGATGTTAGTCAAAGGTGCTCTTCTCAGCACCCACAATGACCCTAAAAGTGACTCCTTTTCTAATTCATATGGCGTTACATGTATCGGTCACATATCTAAATATAACTGGATTTTTTTAGGACACCTATTGCTCCTACTACTATTGAAACTGTTTTGGAATCCTTATTCCACACTGCCCTTGTTTCTGTCTGCAAATCCTAGTACTTTATAACTGTGTGTCTCTCTGTACATAAGATCTGCATTAGCTTTTTGTACATAAGCTGTTGATTAACATGTGTTTGGCTTCAGAATTTTTCTATATATTCCTCTTTAATTGTGGGTTTTTCATGTTTTTCTTTTCTTCTGTTTATATTTGTTTTTACATTTTTTCTTCTGTTTTGTAGTACTTGTTTGAAGTAAAGATCACAACCTGACACCGCCATAGGAGCAAAAAAAAACTGAAACATTTCTCCAAAGCAAATTATAGACTTCTAAGATACATTAAAAAGTTTCACAGCCCCTACAAACACAGCCAGCAATGGTTCCGATGCAGAAGAGTACACAAATGCCCTTTATAGACAATTAAATGTACAGACTCAGCTGTACCGAACCAGACTAAAACCAGGTCCTACCCCAAAAAAACAAGCTGGTGGACTGTAAGTATAAGTAACTTATGTAACAAAAGAAAGAAACGGATATGTAAGAACAAGAGTAAACTTATTCAACAGAGGGAGAATATCCTCCACAGTGTGAACAAGCAAATTAGATATTTTGTACAGTCCTCTAGGGCTATTTATAAGACTAAATTAGCATCACTAGCTAAAACCAACCCTAAGGCATTCTTTAGCTATGTCTGAAACCTAAGAGGGAATACCCAGCTGTGTGCCTAACATACAGCAGATGGTACCACTCACACTGAACCTGAGGAAATTGCCAACCTGCTAGCTGACTGATTTGGCAATAACTTTAACCCCTGTTATCACCAGCCATACCCCCAAAGCATTCCTGACACCAATCCTCTACTAAGTATCTCCAAATAACATGTCATTCAAATGTTCCCCAAGACCATAAGCATGGCCTCTATGGGACAACATCCCATGTTGCTTACTAAATAATCTAAAACAAGACCTAGTGGAACTGCTTGGCAGTGTTTTTAACCATAGCCTGAACACTGGCTTTGTTACGACAGAGTGGAGAACAGCAACAGTAGCCCTCTTGCACAAAGGGGATCCATCAATCAATTCATAAGCCTAACCAGCATTACCTGCAAGGCCATGGAAAGAGTCATCATGGACTTTATCAACAAGGATACAGGCAACTGTCAAACTCTTGACCCAACCCAATCTGATTTTGTCAAGGGTAGATCTTGCTTATTAAACCTGGTGGACTTCTCTGGGAATGTCACCAAAGCCCTGGATGAGGACAAAGCAATACTTACCCCCTATCTTGATTTAGCTAAGGCTTTTGATACAATCCCTCACTCAGGGATCATTGAGAAACTATTCCCACATGGGATTAACCCATATGTCACCAGATGAGTACCCACCTGGCTCACAAACCGATTGCACAATATGAAAGTTGGGGAGTCCACCTCTACCAGTAGACCAGTTACCAGTGGGGTACCACAATCATCTGTGCTGGGTCCTCTGCTATTTGGAAGCTGTTTCTCTGAGGTCAAGGTGAAAGTAGATGGCCTGTGGCTTACCAAGTTTGCAGATGACTGTAACTGGGTGCAATCACTTGGTCCCCCAATGACGTAAACATATTACAGAAGGGGCTGATACAGACAAATGACTGGTGCCAAAGTCACGGACTAAAACTAAATGCAAAAAAAAAAAAAAATCATTACCCCTTTGGCAAAAAAGTAGCCCACATTAATTATGACATAGGTAGCACCCTTCCAAGCTCAAACTCAAGTTTTGCAAGACTTGGGAACACAGGTTGACTACAATCTAAACTTCAACTACCATATGTTCATAGTGGTAAGGAAAGCCTTCTGCATCTCATAAAAAAGGGCATCATGTCCAAAACCAAGGAAGTTATAACTCCACAGTACTTGATCCTTATCAGACCACAAACTGAGGACAATGCTCCTTTCTGTATCTCACCAGAGACTTGCAGCAACTGAATAGACCACAGAGGTTTCTAAACAAAATACTCCAAGGCCTTCAAAATGTTGAGAGGTGACCAGTGCCTGGCCTACAGAGCAGTCTCTGACTCTGCCTCTGCTCTAATGGAAATGCTGCACATCTCCAAATCAAATGGGACCAGAGTCGATCATTCCAGATATCTCAACATAGCTTGTGACATTAATAAAACATGTTGGACAGACAGACATACCTCCCAGAGACTGCCACTTCTCTGGAATAAGCTCCCACTTCACATGAAGCAGAGCTCCTCAATGACCCTATTTAACTGCAACCTTGACAACTGGATAGGTGACCTTAAATTTACTCCAAGGGTGGCACATACGTCCCTTAACAGGGATAGTTGGTGATGATCATAGAACAGCTTTGCTAACGACATCTAGCTATGGTCAGTTAGTTTTTTTTTTTTTTTTTTTACATGGGTAGGCTTGTAAAGGCCCACACAGCCGGCCTTAGGCATACGCCAACTAGGCGGCCGCCTAGGGCACCGCTGTAGCAGGGACACTTTTCCAGTGTTTATTTGGTGTAGGTAGACCAGGATGGGGGCAGCAAATGGTGTGGTAGAGGGTGCCGTGGAGCCCTTTTGCCTAGGGCACCAGTTGACCTAAGACCGCTCGCCTAGTCTGGTCTGTTAAATAAACAACTTAAAGGATTGCAGGCAAAGTAAACCTGTAATAATGACAAATAAATACCTCGGAATATTCTTCTTTGGATTCTTACATCCTGGATAGTAAATTGTCCTTCTGCATAGTTCGTGCAAAGTTATCTGCCACCTTTTTCATAGTGACGAGAAAATAATTTATCAATGTATAATGGATCTTTTACATCTGTAAGAATTCTGTAATCCAGGAGTGTGGAATGCTGTCATTTTTTTATATAATACTTTATTGCCATACTGATATTCCTGACCTTTTTTACAGGTCTCAGCTTGAGCTTGTTTTAGTATTACTGGAACCTAAAAATGGTACTCTGTTATAGCTGGCCTTAGGCATAGGCCAACTAGGCAGCTGCCTAGGGTGCCACTATAGCAGGGGCATTTTTCCAGTACTTATTTGGTGTAGGTAGACCAGGTTGGGGGCACAGAATGGTGTGATAGGGGGCGCCATGGAGCCTTTTTGCCTAGGGCACCAGATGACCTAAGGCTGCTCCTGTACTCTGTGAATATATTAGTAGTGAAAGTAGCCCTTAGTTCTGCATAATTCTGTTTTATTTTCCTTTTGTTCTATTGCCATGATTTCATTTGTACCTAAATGACTGAAGACTATGAATTCTCCATTTTGTTTTAATTTCCCTGTACTTTAGGATTTCTAATACCATGGCATGATGTTAACTCTCTTGTAACTCAGCATAATAACAATGCTAACATCTGGGTTACGGTGAATTTTGGCAAGTGTACATACTCTGCTGTGTTGTTAAATTTCTCTTGCATGTGAAATCCTTGTCACATATCGCACACTTATAGGGTATCTACCTTTTTTAAAAGTCTAGGATTTCTAACAGTGTGACAAGAATGGATCCCATTCCTGAATCAGTGTATGATTAAACTTCAGGAAATTAGTACTGCTTCATTATTTTATGTACATGCCAGCAGTGCTCTTCTTAGAACCATAATGCACACAGAACTGCTCAGTTTCTGCAGTTCATGTGGAGTTAGAGCTATATCAGTAGCATATTAAAGTATACTTATATTTTTCATTTTAATAGATGCTCCTCATTCCCATGCTACTATATTTATCTGGGTACTTTTATTCCGTATTGCTCTAGTTATTATCTTAATATACATACATATGTCTTTGTTGATTAGGAAAGTCTGACTGGGCAAAGGCTATTTTTAGTGAAGAATCGGGGAAAATAACTCCATCACATTACAGTAACAAGTGAATTTCAGACAGCTCTTAGAAAAACAACTATTACATTTCTCAGAAAAAAACAAACAATTACAAGACAGGCATATACTGTATTTTCTTCAAAATGTGTAAGCCTGTACAGTTCCGTTAGATCTAAATTCTTGTAAGAAGTGGATTTATAATGTAGAAGGGAAAGCATTGTAATAAAGATGTTTAGTGTTCTGACATTTTAATACAGAAAGGTTTGTAAGGAGTTAAAGACATACAATAAAGAAAATAGTTCAGAAGTCATAAAACTTTCTAGAAGGGGAGATATTAGCACTGTGTAGGAGGATAATGGAAGCAACCTGAGTGAGAGAGCATGGCATAAGATTAGCCATATCTACAGGGCCTATTCCAAACTGGTGTATCTGAAAGGTTTATAGCTTATATACATAGGGAATGCATGAGGTAGAGTGAAGGATGAGGCAGTCAGAAAAACATAAAGATGAGTAGTAGTTTTTAGGAAGGGTGTACTGATTCAGGTGCAGGAGTGAGAGTTGTTAGGATGTATTGATTAAACAAAACAATGTAAGAAACTTCTCTGTGTGGAAGAGTTTCAATCCATATAGATCTAGTTAATCACTGTACATTAATCAGATCAGATAATGGTAGTAGAAGTAACAAACTTAAACTTGTCCTAAGTAAAAATACATAAATAAATAAAAAGTATGTAATTTGAAATATTATACAGAATTACTAAGTATTCAAAAGTAATCCAAACAGGGTAAATAGTCTGCTTCCAGTCGAAAATCCTTTAAGTACACAAACAAGCAATCCTAGTAAAACAAAAATAGAGTAATAGTTTACTCACAAGATTTCTAACTATATATATATACTTTTTATCAGGCAAGGGAGCAGTTTATTGTGCTGTAAAACAGTGTTATTGGTATACATGTTAAATTCACATCCCTTCCCCCATCAGTGTGACATTCAAGCTGGTCAATCAAAATCATTATTGTTACTTGTAAAACAGGAAATTCTTAGGCCTTGTCCTTCTATAACATTCCTATGAATGTGGGGGGATGCATACTATCCCTATAAAGGAGGTTATTTCATTTACACTCCTTCTGATAAATACTGGTCAAAATCCCATCCATACATCTAGTGATCTTAACATCTAGGAAGTCAATAGTCTCTTTTGATCATGTACCCATAAACCTTAGACAGTGTGTAGTAGTATTATTCAGATATGTAATGCAATAAACGAATTGTTGCTCAGTACCCTTCCATATCAAAAAATATAATGACAAACCTCCTATAGAAGGGTACAAACCAAACTAGGGAATAATCAGCCATGATTTAAGTAGTCTTCCAGTGGGCCATAACCAAGTTGGCTTACGAGTTTGCACAGGGTATACCCAGGGTCACCGCTTGACTCTGCAAATAACATTGCCCATCATATAGAAAACCACGATGAAGGGATTGATTTCATTAGACATTTTTTATCTGCTGTCTAATGTGACTACAGTTGCTATTACTTTATATTGTACATTATTAGATCTGATTTTAACTAATAATGTTTTTCTATAACCTCCTTTATAGGGATAGTATGCATCCCCCTCACATTCATAGGAATGTTATAAGAAAGACAAGGCCTAAGAATTTCCCATTTGACTAGTAATAATGATTTTGTGATGGCACTGGGCAGACTTCATTCCAGTTTAGTGCAGAGAGGTTACAAACCTAAAGAATGCTCTGTTAATAGACTTAAAGAAAGAGCTGATCATAGAGGAAAGGGAAGATCTTTCTTTAGGAATAAGGTTTCAGACATAGACACAACTATAATAACTGAACTTATGAATGCATCACATAATAAATATAGAGTGGTTATTCCCTATACAAGGAATAATTTGAATGTGAAAATATTATCAATAAGAATTGGCAAATTTTAACTGATGAACAAATGAGGGGAATAGTAGGAGAAACCCCAAGCTTCTCCTACAAGAACAATAAATCCCTTAAGAGGCTGTTATGTTATCAAACTGATAGAAATTGTAATCAATTGCCTCAACGAAAAGGAACCTACCCTTGTAGGAGATATAATTTTTGCTCATACATAGGAGATGGACATACATTTGTTCATCCAACCACAGCTAAGGAATATGTTTTTCACTTCTATGCTGATTGTAGGAGTAAAGATTTAATTGTGTTAGATGTCCAGCTTTATATATTGGAAAGATGAATTGTAGTCTATGAGAATGTATTCGTGAAGACATATATGCAATTAATAAGGAAGACAACACTAATGTTATAGACAGACATGTACTGAATGAAGGGACTACTCATAGGTTTAGGTTCATGGTGTTAGAACTTACCCATAGGAGTCCCCATCTGGGTAACATAAAAATCTTTACTGAAAGAGTAGGAACAAAATGGATCATTAGGCTAAAGGCGGATAGACACTATGGCCTGGCCTTAATTACAGGGTATCTTTTTAGATAGACCCCTTAACAAGTAAGATCCTTCACACAGAACTAAGTTTATACACTTATCTTTATTTCTTAACTGTTTTTTACATTATATTTGTTTCTGTTTGATGTGATTGTGTTTTATAATGTTCACCATTATGCATATTATAATGCTGATTATTATTTTGTATTAGGTTTTATTGTGGCTGCAATGATTTTTCTTTAAGGCTGGATCAGATGATATGACAGAAGAGATTTCATTGGATGTTTTAAACAGTTAATTAGGTATTTAGAGAGTGTGTTTTGAAGCTGTTGAATGTAATCTGATGAAGTGTCCTTTTCTGACGTGAAAGTGCTTATTCTTATTAAAGTTATTTATTTTATTACACCCACGTTGCCGTGTTTGTGTTTGCACTTGTTGCTTTTGGACTAGAATTGATTTTCTTGTGCAACACTTAATTCTTGGGGCTTTTCTTTTGTTATCTGCTATTTTATTGCATCTATATTTTTTCCCATTGGTAACTGTTGATCCCATGTGATATAAACTTCAATCTTTACAGTGCTTTGTGGCTTATGTTTCCAATGCTTCTTAGCTACTTCTATACTGTACTATTTGCACAGTCTCCAGCGCAACAGTCTTCCCACACTTTTATTATATAGGCCCTCTGCCACGAGTGTATCACACACCCACCAAAAAGATATGCAATTCCATTTCTGTTCCTCCCACATGTTCAGTGGACTCTGTAAAACAACATGTATGTAGTATTTATTAGCCTTTTCTCTTTTGGCTTCAATTCATTTCTCCTAAATCATTCCTGTATCAAATCTTGGTCAACTTGAGGCTGTTCCAGATGTCTGTATTTGCCACTATATTTGTGAAATTTCCTTTTTTTTTCTCCCTTATCTAGGGATTATTTTCCTTGTAATTTTTTTCTTTTGTTTATTGGCACATTTAGTTATTGTCTGATTTTTGACTACTTCTGGTCTGATTTCCATTCTGGCTTGACACCAAAATACTTTAGCTAAATGAAGCAAAGATGTCATTCTAGACTTCTTTTCCTAACATTTTAAAGCCCTCACTATGTTTGGATCTGAAGAAGTCAGGAGATAAGCATGCATTCCCACAACTGCAAAATTATATATATATATATATATATATATATATATATATATATATATATATATATATATATATATATATGTGTGTGTGTGTATCTCTCTCTCTCTCTCTCTATATATATATATATATATATATATATATATATATATATATATATTGAGGAGGCCTACACCCCCTTCAGAGTGACCAATGTACAGTCTGGGTATACACTGATTTTTATATATCATTTGATAAGCATGAAACATTTTTGTTTTTTTTGTTATTTTTTCCAATCTTTCTGGGGCTAATCAATCACTCCAAAACTGTAAGTTGGAAGATAGCTTGGACTTTACTCCTAGTGTCAGGGCAGTTTTCAATATTAGTTTCAGTCTTCCTTACTAAGCTTTATTCTCATTTGTTCATGTTTTATTGCTGACCCGCCTGCTGCTCAAGTTCCTTTGCATCATATTCCTGTCCAAGGTTAATATATTGTCACTGCTGCAGCTTTCCTTTTTTTAAATGTCACATTTGCACATTTATCAAGACCAATGTCATTCTTATATAATCTGAGAAAGCTTTACTTCATTGTAGTTGTGTTTCAGCTCATTTGTTGAACTAATCCAGCTTAAGTCATCCACATAAAATAGACAAGTCTTTTAAACAAGGTTGGTTTCTGGTAGTCAAACTGTAATCATACCCTAAAACTGTTAAGTAAATATCTTAATGGGTTAATGACAAGGCAAACAGTTGTGGTGGCAAAGAATCACCATGGAATATCCCCCTTTGAATTTTTATCCCTGGGATAATAAGTTGTCATTAGTCATGGCTCAAAGTGATTTGTTACTGTACTGTAGCTGATTAGTGTAGGGTATATTTTACAAATGTGTAAGCATTCCTTTAACCATAAATAGGGGAAGCTATAATTTTTTTTTGTAATCTATGCATTCCATACTTTCCCCTTTTTCCAGCTCTTTGTTATGGCTTTATCTAGCAAGAAATGATTAATTGGTCCATACAGTTTTCTTTTTTGACATTTTTTTTCTAAATGACTATAAAGTCTGTCTGCATCATTTCCACTATTTAATATGCACATTGTCAGAAGGCATGTTATTGGTCTATAATTCTCAGGATGGGTTGCAGGTTCACTCTTAAGGTTTTTCCTGTAGTTAAAAGGTTAACGTCCAGGATGCACATACAAGTAATTCTTACTCAAGGCTAAATATTTGTGCAAAAATGTTATTACCTTTAGGCAGATGTTAGGTACTGCTTCTCAGCCTGAGGGTTTACAGTTAGGAATTTTTCTTAATTTTTGTCTCAATGTCTTTGGCTGTTACTTCATTTTACTTCACATCTTTTACCTTAGAGCACCTCTCTGCCTATTACTCCACTCTAATTCACATGTTTTACATTACAGCACCTCTCTGGCTGTTACCTCAGTCTAATTCACATCTCTTACATTAGAGCACCTCTCTGGCTATTCAGTCCACTCATACCTTTTACATTACAGTACCTTTCTGTTTCTTTTAATTTTTCTATCCATTCAGCATCTTTGTTAAGTTCAACACGATCTTCATAAAAATTTCTTCAAAGGGTGTCCATTTCTTCTTTCTTGATGGTGTTTCTATTCCTTTTGCTTTGTTTCCTAGTTTTCTATAAAACCTTTTTGTGTCACCAATGAATTTATTGTGTGCGTTGCCTTTATATTTATCTGCATACCTTCTAAATGTTTCTGCTTGTGCTCATATATTTTATTAGTGGAAATAATATATGATAAATTCTAGTTTGTTTTGATACTTTGTATTGCTTTTACCACGTGTCTTTCTAAGGGTTTTTGTTGATCTCTTCCCATTTCTGCATTCTTCTAACAATGATACTTCTTGTTTCAGTTGCTTTATAGTCTGCTCTATCCACAGGTTTCCATGGTGACAATCTATTTAGTCCCTTCCTTCCTTTCCTTTGTTACTCTACATTGCTGCAGTAACACTTTATCTGTTACTAGTTTAGCTGTACAATAGTACAGACTATTTATTTATATCATGAGTTTCCCTTGCTGTAGTTCATCCGTTTTACTAGTTTTCAGACATTTTGGGTCTTTAATCTAGTTCAGTCTCATATCATAATATATCCTTCCATCCCTATTAGATTAAGCAGGTCTTTATATCACTTTGGTCTGGACTTAGAACAGCTTCTTTGCTATTTCCTGTGAGTTTTCCAAAGAAGATTCCAGATTACCATCCTGTGCCATAGCCTCTTCAGATACACCTTGCTCCATCTGATACTCCTCCATAAGGGGACTCGTTGGCCCATCATGCTGTAACATTACCTGTGTCAGAGTTGCACTGTATCCCACTCTTTCCCTTGCTGTGCAGCTTGAACTGGACTTTTACATAGGTGTCCTACAGAAGACTTCAGAGCATCACCATTTGGTAATTCTTCTCCCAATCCCCATGCTGCTCCTTAATCAGATAACCCATTGTTTCATCATGTTACGGCACTACCTGTGTTGAAGTCTCCACACTAAACCCTTCACTTCACAATAGTTTGTTACTTCACTTTCTATTTGTTTAATGTTTACCTTACTAATCCTGTTTTTTACATCCCCCCTGTGATATTATTTTTTGTTTTGTGAAACTTTCCATTTCCAGATGCCTTCGTCTGCATTTCTGTTCAAATATCTTTGGAGCTCATTTTTGTACTGATTAGTTTGATTTTCTCCTTTGCATAAATATTGCAATGTACCAGACACATTTTTCTTTCCCGTGTTTTTTTATACCCTTCCCTTTTTTTAATTTCTCCAAGTCTTTTGGGTGTCTAATAGTAATAGGATGGTGGGAATAGACCCCATTCGTAAGTCAAAGTGTGATTAAAGTTCATGAAATTAGTGTTGTTTCAATCTTTGTCAGTCAGAAGTGCTCTTCGCAATACCCACAATGTGCCCAGTATTGACTCCCTCTGCAATTCGTATGGAAGTTACATGTACTGGTACCATACCCAAGTATGATTGTAAATAATTTTTTATAAGACCCATTGCTCCTACTACTACTGGAACTGTCTGGGTATCTTTCTTCCACATTACCCTCGTTTCTGCCTGCAAATCATGGTACTTTATGACTTTGTGTCTCTCTGTACATAAGAAACTACAGTAACCTGGTGAAGCAATTTCATTGCTCACTGCTACATTTGTCTTCTTTTCATGGACTAATATATCTGGTGTTCTTGCATCTATCTTTCAAACTCTTGGTATTTAATGATCCCATGTGATATAAACTTCATAACTTTCTGTGATGTTTTGTGGCTCATGTTTCTAGTGCTATTCAGCTACTTCAATATTATGTTTGCACAGTCATCAGTGCAACAGTCTTGCCACATTACTATGCCTTTCAGTATACAGTACTTCTGCCATCAGTATATCACAGCCAGCAATAAGGTGTGCAATTGTTTCCAATTCTGTTTTACAAAATCTACATTTGTCTGTTTCTCCCAAATGTTCAATGGACTTTGTAAACCAATTGTGCCACCAATATTAAGTTTTCATATTTTGGTTTAAATTCACCTCTCCTTTACCATTTCTTCATCTGATCCTGCTCAACATAAGTTTGTTCCAAAAGTTTCCTATACTTGCAACTATATTTATGCATTTTCCACATTTCTTGCCTTATCTTATCCTTCAACTTATATTCTTTCTTTTGTCTTTGGCACATTCAGTTGCCACCTGATTTTTATCTACTTCTGATTTCATTTAAATTCCCGCTTGATGCCAATATGCTTCAGCTAAACTAAGCAGGGAAGTTATCTTAGATTTGCTCTCCTCACATTTCAGAATTTCACTACATTTGGGTCTTGTGAGGTCAGAAGATATATATGCAGTCCCAGTATCCCAGATCAATACATGTAATCAATTTCGAAGGGCCCATACCTAGAACGGGGAATATATAGTCTTGGTATGCAATGATTTGTATAAATCATCTGATGAGCATGAAGCAAACTTCTTGTTTTCCTGTCCAAACTATAAAACACCTTTTGGGGCCAGTCAATCACTCCAAAACTGTAGGTTAGCACATGAAGAGCAAATTGGTTTATAGCTTTGACTTTTTTCCTAGATGTCAGTGCTGTTTTTAGTATTAATTTAAACCTCCTAAAATATTCTTTACTGAGTTTTATTCACATTTGTTTATATTTTATTGTTGATCCTTCATCAGTTCCCAAATATTTATACACTCCTGCTTGCTCAAGTTTTTTTATATGACATGCACCACTGTAGATGCTTTGATGCACCATCAGACTTATTTCTTATAAAATCTTTGCCACTTGGTGCATGTACAATACTGACTGTGGATACTTTAGTGCACTGCCAGGCTTCTCTTATCTGTAAAGCTCTTGTCATATGTGACACATTTATAAGGTATATACTGTATTATGTATAAACTGATGACTTATTCGACTTTTCAGTATAAAACCTTTGTCACACAATCTGACCATTTATAGGGTTTTTAACCACCATGGATGTACATATAAGATGTCATTTGACTCCTTTGCGCAAAACTCTTGCCACGCACTGTGCATTTATAGGGTTTTTGCCCACCATGGATATACATATGTCTTGTCATTTGACTGCTTCGTGTAAAACTCCTGTCTCACACTGGGCATTTACAGGGTTTTTGCCCACCATGGATATGCATATGTGTTGACATTTGACTCCTTTGTGTAAAATTCTTGTCACACACTGCATTTACAGGGTTTTTGCAGTTTTTAATTTCTCCAAATCATCTGGGTTTCTACTACCATGACGGGAATGGACCCCCTTCCTAAGTCAAAGTATGATTAAAGTTCATTAAATTAGTATTGTTTCAATCTTTGATATTAGCCAGTAGTGCTCTTCGCAGCACCCGCAATGTGCCCAGTAATGCCGACTCCTGCAATTCTAAAGGTGTTACATGAATTGGTAACATATCTAAATACAATTGTAAATTCTTTTTTATAAGACCAGCTGCTCCTACTACTATTGGAACTAAGTATCTTTCTTCCACATGGCTCTCGTTTCTGCCTGCAGCTCAAGATATTTTATGACTTTGCGTCGTGTGGTGATTTCAATTATCATTGTTACTTTGTCTTCTTTTCTTGGACCACTATATCAGATTTTCAGCATCTATCTTTTGAACTGTCAGTATTGGGTGGTCCCATGTGATATAAACTTTCATCACTTTCTATGATTCTATGATCCTGATTCTTTGGGGCTCGTGTTTTCAGTGTTTTTCAGCCACTTTGATACCATGTTTATACAATCTCCAGTGTAACTGTCTCGCCACATTATTATGCCTTTCAGTATACAGTCCCTCTGCCATTAGTGCGGCGCAACCAACAATGTGTGTGTGACTGTTTCCAATTCAGTTTTACAAAACCTACATATGTCTGTTTCTCCCACATGTTCGATGTACTTTGCAAACCAGTGTGTATTTAACCCACTATCTTGGGCTGCCAACATTAACCTTTCATTTCTCGATGTAAATTTGCCTCTCCTTAACCATTCCTGCATTTGTTCTTGATCAACATCAGGCTCTTCCAGAAGTTTTCTTTACTTGCAAATATATTTATGTCTTTGTTCCACATTTCTTGCCTTCTCATCTGCTCCTTCACCTTATATTCTTTCTTTTGTTTTTTAGCACATTCAGTTGCTGCCTGGTTTTTATCCACTTCTGGTTTGATTTCCATTCCTGCTTGATGTCGATATGCTTCTGCTAAATTAAGCAGAGATATCATCTTAGATTTATTCTCCTCATGTTTCAAAACTTGCACTACATTTGGATCTTGTGAGGTCAGTAGATATGTGTGGGTCAGTAGATATGTGTGGAGTCCCATGATTGCAGATCTATACATGTAATCAGTTTCATGGAAGCCCATCCCTCCTTCAGAACGAGGAATATATATAATCTTGGTATACACTGATTTTTACAAATCGTTTGATGAGCATGAAACATCCTTCTTTTTTTTTTTAACGTCCAATCTATCCAGCAACTTTTTGGGGCCAGTCAATCACTCCAAAACTATAAGTTAGGACAGGAAGAACAAATTGATTTATGGCTTGGATCTTGTTCCTAGATGTAAATGCTGTTTTCAGGATTAATTTAAACCTTCTAAAATATTCTTTACTGAGTTTTATTCACATTTGTTTATATTTTATTATTGATCGTTCATCATTTCCCAAATATTTATACAATCGCGCTTGCTCAAGTTCTTTTATATGACATATACCACTGTAGATGCTTTGATGCACTATCAGGCTTATTTCTTATAAAACCTTTGCCACACTTGGTGCATGTATACTACTGACTGTGGATACTTTGATGCACTGCCAGGCTTCTTTTATCTGTAAAACTTTTGTCATATGTGGCACATTTATAGGGTGCCTGCTCATTATGTATATACTGATGACTTATCATTCGACTTTTCAGTATAAAACCTTTGTCACACACTGAGCATTTATAGGGTTTTTCCCCACCATGGATATACATATGTGTTGTCATACGATTTCTCCGTGCAAAACTCTTTTCACACACTGTGCATTTATAGGGTTTTTGCCCACTATGGCTATACATATGTCTTGTCATTTGACTGCTTTGTGTAAAACTTCTGTCACAAACTGGGCATTTATAGGGTTTCTTATGGATATGCATGTGTGTTGACATATGACTCTTTTGTGCAAAACTCTTGTCACACACTGTGCATTTATAGGGTTTTTGCCCACCATGGATATACATATGTCTTGTCACGTGACTCATCTGTGTAAAACTCTTGTCACACACTGTGCATTTATAGGGTTTTTGCCCACCATGGATATACATATGTCTTGTCACGTGACTCCTCTGTGTAAAACTCTTGTCACACACTGGGCATTTATAGGGTTTTTGCCCACCATGGATATACATATGTGTTGTCATGTGAATCCTCCGTGTAAAACTCTTGTTACACACTGTGCATTTATAGGGTTTTTGCCCACCATGGATATACATGTGTGTTGACATCTGACTCCTTTGTATAAAACTCTTGTCACACACTGTGCATTTATAGCGTTTTTGCCCACCATGGATATACATATGTCTTGTCATTTGACTCCTTTGTGTAAAACCCTTGTCGCACACTGTGCATTTATAGGGTTTTGCCCACCATGGGTATATATATGTCTTGTCATTTGACTCCACTGTATAAAACTCTTGTCACACACTGTGCATTTATAGGGTTTTTGCCCACCATGGTTATACATATGTCCTGTCATTTGACACCTTTGTGTAAAACTCTTGTCACACACTGTACATTTATAGGGTTTTTGCCCACCATGGATATACATATGTCTTTCCATGTCATTCCTCTGTGTAAAACTCTTGTCACACACTGTGCATTTATAGGGTTTTTGCCCACCATGGATATACATATGTGTTATCATGCGAGTCCTCCGTGTAAAACTCTTGTCACACACTGTGCATTTATAGGGTTTTTGCCCACCATGGCTATACATATGTGCTGTCATCTGATTCCTCTCTGTAAAACTTATGTCACACACTGTGCATTCATAGGGTTTTTGCCCACCATGGCTATAGATATGTGTTGACATTTGATTCCTTTGTGTAAAACTCTTGTCACACACTGGGCATTTATATGGAGTCTGTCCAGTATGGACCCTCTGATGTGCTACCATGCTACTTTTGTATCCAAACCTCTTGTCACACATGGTGCATTGATATGGTTTCTGCCCACTGTGGAGGCTCTGGTGACGCAGCATGGTGATTTTGTCACTAAAACCCGTATCACACATGGTGCATTTATAGGGTTTTTCACCAGTGTGTTTGCTCTGATGGCTTACTGCAGTCCTTTTGTAGTAAAAATCCTCATCACACTCTGGGCATTTGTATGGTTTCTTCCCACTGTGGATTCTCTGGTGAGTCACCAAGTGACTCTTCTGCACAAAGCTTTTGCCACAGATTGTGCATGGATATGGTTTCTGCTCCATGTGAGTACTTTGATGACATATCATGTTGCTTTGTTTACTAAAGCTCTTGTTACACATACCACATTTATATGGCTTTTGCCCTCTGTGAATTCCCTGGTGATTTAACATAATGACTTTGTATCTAAAACTTTCATCACATGTAGTACATTTATAGGGTTGCTCCCTTTGTTTAATTTCTTCAAGGTATTTAGGTTTTTTCATATCTTGAGAGATCAAACTCTGAATATTGTGATGTTTTACCATGCTAGCCTTTTCTGTAAAACTCTTGCCACGTTTGACACATTTATATGTTTTCTGTCTATTTCCGATAGTCCGAAGCACTGCCAAATCATTAGGGATCGAGTCCTTGTGGTATGTGGAATATTTGTATAGTTTTTTCTTGTGCAGAAACTGATGTTTTTTCATATTACACTTCTCTGCAAAACTTTTGTCACACACTTTGCATTTAAAAGGCTGATGCCCAGTAGGCACAACCTTGCTTACTCCTCCATATTGTTGGTCAGTAAAACCCTTGTCATTTGTGGCACATTTATGCAGTTTATTTCCGTTGAACACTTGCTCATTTGGTGCCAAGATCTTCTGCTTTTTCCATCTGTGCCTTACTTGATCAGTTAAGTTGTTACTACAAAATGTTACATTGTTGCTGTGATTAAGCCAACGGCATGGTATTTCCCCTGCTTCAGTTTGCAGATGCATTTCTTGTTCAGTTGTTTTGATAAACCTCTCATTACTTTCCTTACGGTTATCAGTTCTGGTTTCAGACTGCACTGTATCATCTTGTCTCGAGACTGACATCTTATCTGGAAGAATTGTGTCACATTCAGAATCCTGGTATTTTCCATGAGTTGATTGCAGATCCTGGGTCTCAGGGAAATTTCCACTCCCGATGACTTAAAAGGAAAAAAAAAAGCTTGATTACAATGAGCCACAGTAGTGAAGACTTGTCTTGTTTAAAGATTCACAGTCTGAACTGTATATTACTAGACCGACAGACATTTTTAATTTAATACTATAATAAATAATAAACCATTGCCAAGAATTTCAAATAAGTGCTATCTTGTGCCTGATGTCATTAAACATCTCTGAATTCTCTGCAAAATGCACAATAGGTTCCTATGTCTATACTAGTCTGATAGTCACCAGGGCCTTTACAAGCCTAGAAGTGCAACCCAACCTAATTGAGTCCCTGTGCATCATAGGTGGTTATTAGGAGGGGGTATGTTAGGAAGTTTTTAGAGGTTATATGGGCAGATATGTTAATATGGGCATTATTGACTGCCACTGTCTATCAGAGACATGGGGGCCAGCCCGGGGTGAATTTCTAATTTCCTATCCATTGATCAAGCTTATGCTTAAGTAGGGTTAAGGATGGACACTGAATAGGAATAAATTCCTCACAGCCACCACAGTTTCACATATGGGTGTCACGATCCAGCTAGCAAAATGCCAAGCCACTAAGGTGGAGGCTAGGATTGCAAGCATATGATATGACAGTGCAGCACTGTAGTGGGGTTAGCAATGCCAGCACAGATTGGCACTCAAGACAGGGAATGGGAACAAATTCCTCGTAGCCACTACAGTTTCACATACGAGTGTCACGTGCCAGCCAGAAAAATGCCAAGTTACTAAGGTGGAGCCTAGGGTTGCAAGCATATATGACAGTGCAGCACTGCAGTGGGGTTTAGCAATGCCAGTGCAGATGGGCTGTCAAGACAGGGAACTGGGTAAGGTATTCCCAGATAGTCAACCCTCTTAAGCAACTTTTCTCAAGGGTCACTTGAAAAACGAACTTGAGTTTTCGGGGGGAGGGGAGAAATGCAACACTGCCAGCCTAGCTATCTGGAATTTTGTAAATAATTCTACGTTTATACAGAACTGAATGTTATGTACTGAACTTCAAGAATACAACCACAGCATACCCAGCTGGAACACAGAAGATTAACTTACAAAACTTTAAGAAAATAAGTTGAAATTAAGTGCTTTACAATGTGCTATAAAAGTTAGTTACACTGCAGCAAGGAGACAGGATGTCTAGATCTAGAAGTCTTTTCTATTGTCTTGGAGAGAGGTAGTTACTACATTTAAAATGTATAAAGGGTTTTATTGCTTTATGACTTCCTAGCACCTGCACAGTTCTGAGAGATATATATTTCTCACACAGAGGTGTTAAATTCTAAGTTTCTATTTAGCCTGGGAACTGAAATCAGGTAGCGAAGAGTGATGTCATCCAAGCTGACCCAGCAGTAATATTTGATACTGATTTTTTGTCTTGGACTTGGCAAGAACATCAATTCATCATCATCATCTGCACTTGTCTGTAAGTAAGATTCAGGGCGGAATATAGTAAAAACTAGTTTAGATGTTTCCTGTACTTATCCAAGACTGTCCTGCAATGTTGTTTTAAAATATTCCCTGTGATTTTGAACTCTGAAGTTACTGTATTCATCTACTGAGTATTGTCTTGTTCTTTTATTTATTATTATTAAATATATTTAAATCTTTGTGGCTATTTGTGAGACTTATTTAAGCTCTGAGAGTACTTGCATATGTATTTGGTGACATTGTACAAGCCACTCCAATAGCCTTGTTTGGTCAGACTAACATTTGGATAACAGTTTCATTCATATGTTTGCGAGGGTATGTAAACAGTATAATGTTGACCAAGGGCTCTGATACAGTTCCTGACCCCTTACTCCATGGTAAAGCTGCAACTGCAATTTCAAAACTATCTGATACTGACTATTTAAATTATATTTCAGTAAAAAACTGTCTTTTAGAATATGTTAACACTAGAAGATTGCAGGAAAAAAGTTTCATGAGCATAGTCGCAAGGCAGATAAAAGTGTTTGTGAATATGTTGCTGAGCTAAGCACTTATTTTCTATGTTGGTGAGTGGATGTCAAGTCACCACATTTGAAGGGCTGGCAGACCTTTTGGTGAAGAACCATGCCCATAGCACTTTGCCTGAGGACATGAGAATCTGGTTAGCAGATAGAAAATGCAATACTGCAGATGAGTTGGGGAAGAAGGGAAACCTATATCTAGCAAGCAAGGCATCACTGCACAGGAAAGGATACCAGTGCTGCTCACAGGTCTAAGAGAAACCATGGTGGGCAGCCTAGACTGCCCTAACATTCTACCAGTAGTAGAAGAAGCCACTAGTGCAGGTACACACCCAGGACCAAGGGTTAAGTGTTTTAAATGCAACCAGTGGGGCCATGTAGCATACAGATGTCCACAAAGGCAAGGTGGGGAACAAAAGGTGGGAGAGATAGTAAGTGGGAATGAGAAAATGCCAGGAATAAGTTGTCTTGAGACAACAAGGGTACCAAACTATCACAAGAGGGTGTCTTAGTAAATGGGAAAGAGGCCATTGCTCTGAGAGACACAGCCTCTGACCTAATCATTGTGAAGCCTGCAATGGTTACAGATGAGCACTCCTTGCTTGGGCAGTCTCTTCAGTCAGAGCTTTAGGAGGGACCCCATTCCAAATACCTTTGGCTAGGGTTCACCTTGGCTGGGAAGGTGGAAAAAAAAGCCAGCAAGTAGGTGTGTTTGAGGATATCCTTGCAGATGTTCTGATAGGGAATGATTCTGCTAATGCAATACCTGGTGTACAAGCAGTGAAATGCAGTCAGGCTTGGAGACAAGCATGTGGGTCTGGTAGCCTGGGAGAGACCCAGAGAGATGGCACACTTGCAGCCAGGACTGGTGAGGTTCAGAGGCAGGTACTAGGCTATCAGCCCTGGGGCCTATATAAGCCTAGCCAAAAAGGTTCCCTGGCTTTTGCCACCCAAGAAAATTATTTTCCTGTGCCCCTGTCAAGCAATACTGCAGAAGTGATCCCCGGGGTGAATTTTCTATTTCCCATCCAGTCGTCAAGATTTTTTCTTAAAGATGGCCAATGAGGAGCTTTGTTTGACATGAATGGGTAGTTTGTTCCAGAGTATGGGAAGTCTCTGGGACAGAAATCTATCCCTCCAGCATGTTCTATTTATTGTGTGACAAGGTTTAGGTCTCTGGAGCATGTATTTTGGACAGACTGGGATTTCTTTACGTGTAGCAAGTCCAACAGCTCTGAGTTTGACATAGCTTTGTATGTTAGGCAGAGATCACCTCTGAGTAGGCGATATGTGAAGCAGTAAAGCTTAAGTTTTTTGAGACTGTCTGTATATGACATCTGTTTGAGGCCAGTAATCCTTTTAGTGAGGTACTTCTGTAGCCTTTCCAATTATTGTAGGTGTCTTGTGAGATACATGCCAAACGGGGCATTGTACTCTATAATGGGTCTGATGAGGGATGAGTAGAGAGGAACAATGACCTCCTTTTTTCTAGAGTAGAACCATTTTGTGATGAGGTGTGCCACGTAGAAGGCCTTCCTGACTATTGTGGCGATATGGTTATCAAAGGAGAGACTACCGTCCACCTGTGTCCCGAGGTCTTTTATTACACTTTCAGTGTTTAGTGAGCTACCGCCTATGTGGTAGTTCATGGGTACCGAGTTTTTCCCAAAGGGGATGACAATGCACTTCCTGGCATTCAGCTTAAGGCCTTGACTTTGACACCAAGCATCTGTCTCTGTGAGGCCCTTTAGTAGAATGTCTACATCATTAGGTAATTCTGTTATGGCTCCCAGTTTGCAGTCATCTGCAAACTTTGTTAGCCAAAGACCTTCAGTGTTGGCCTGCACTTCAGAGAAGTAGATGCCGAACAGGAGAGGACCCAGGATGGTACCCTGTGGTACTCCACTCGTCACTGGTCTGAAGTTGGACTTGGAGTCAGCTTCATTTACTGTGTGGGTTCTGTTAGTAAGCCAGTTGGCCACCCATCTTGTGACATAGGGATTTATGCCCAGTTTAGTGTGTTTATCTATAATTCATAGGTTCATAGATTAGTACTAGGCTAACTGCCTTTGTGGGCCATTTTAAGCCTAGCCAATTATCCCTTGTGAGGCTCAAATCCTACACCTTGTGCTTGTAAGGCAAGCACCTTAACCATTAGGCCACCCTCCCAACATTCACATATATTCCAGAGTAGGGGATGGTATCAAAAGCCTTGGCGAGGTCAAGATAGGCTATGTGCACTACCTTGCCCTAGTCTACGGCTTTAATAACTGCTTCAAAGAAGTCGATCAGGTTTAGTAGACATGATTTACCTTTTACAAACCCAAACTGAGTGGGGTCCAGGGTTTGGAGGTTACCTATGTCTGTTTATAAGCTCCAAAATGATACGTTCCATGGCCTAGCAGACTGAGCTTGTCAGGCTAATGGGGTGGTAGTTTCCGGGGTCCATGGGTGCACCCCCTTTGTAGAGTGGGATAACTGTCACTGTGCACCATTCAGTAGGCACATAGCCTGAGGTGAGGCTATAATTGTACATGGTACTTAGGTGGAGTGCCAGTTTGTTCTGTAGTTCATGCAGTACGCGGCCTGGGATGTTATCTGGTCCCATAGATGCTGTGTTCTTGGCTTTGGAGAGTGCAGTCTTTACTTGTTCATCCGTGATTACAGGGGCTTTGCATTCTTCCAGTATTAAGATGGGCCCTTTGGAGGGTGAGAAAGGGGTAAAGTTAGTACTGAACCTATCTGCCAGGTGGTTACTTCAGGGAGGAAACTACCCTGTAGCAGTGACAATGAAGGTGAGCCACAGCTGCTTGTGAGTACTGATGATCCCTTGAACAGAGTGACTGCAAGGGCAGAGGTGAGTAGTAGTACCCAGGCTGATAGTGAGGCACCGCTGTCAGAGGATGCCAGACTTCTTGTGGAAGTGGAGCTGGGAAGGGTTACAAAGAAAGAGTTGAGACAGCTCAGCTCTCAGACCCTACATTGCAAGGCCTGAGGGAGGTAGCCAGTGAGGCACCTGACTATCAAGGGAAAGGGGAATCTGTATACTGGGACTAAGGGTTACTGTATAGATAGAGG
This sequence comes from Protopterus annectens, assembly GCF_019279795.1. Taxonomy (NCBI): domain Eukaryota; kingdom Metazoa; phylum Chordata; order Ceratodontiformes; family Protopteridae; genus Protopterus; species Protopterus annectens. The sequence continues at coordinate 1,868,650,842 of NC_056732.1, forward strand.
ACCCCTGAGTGAGGGCTGGAGGGTGGGAGAATACAGTAGTTCATACTGCTCAGATTCTAACATCTGGCATTTCTAACCATAGCCCATGATATTCCGTTTGCAGGTGATATGGCCATAAAACATACAAAGAATCATGTTATGCAGAACCTTTATTGGCCTGGGATTTCCAGAGATGTAACAGGGTACTGCAGGACCTGTCAGTAGTGCCAAAAGGTAGGCAAGGCAGGAGACAAGGTGTAAGCTCCTTTGATGCCTTTGTCTGTGATTGAGGAGCCATTTCAGAGAGTCGCTATGGATATTGTGGGGCCTAGGAGTACCCCAAGTTCCACAGGGAAAAAGTATATCCTACTGGTAGTAGATTATGCTACCAGATACCAAGAGAGCCCGCAGGATTTTTTGCAGGGTGGTGCAAACCCAGAACCCCGCTCACACAGCCCCACCTCCTCGCCCCCCCCGCAGCCATTCCAGTGTCCCATTACTTGGATATTTCTCCCCATTTGTCACATACACTGTTCAAATCTCTCAGTGTGCATACTGTTTTATGCTTTACTTTTACAATGATAACAGATATTTGGATTTCATTTACAACTTTTATTTCAAATTTTACAGCACAAACACTGACAGACATTTACTAAACCTAAACAAAGCAATAGTCTTACAATGAAACAGACTTAGCATTAAAACTTCTCTACATTTGAAACCCACATTCACTGAAACAGCATTGAAACCCACATTCAAAGAAAATGCATCTGGCCAGTGGCAGGGTAAGTTTACCTTTGGGCTGTTTTCAAATCATAGGCTCCTTGCACACATTTTTAGAACCAGGCAAAAATTCTTTGACTCACCTTCCTGATTGTATTAATTATACTATATAATAATTTAATTATATCCCTTGTATAATACAGCACCACTTGTTAGAGTGTGTTTTAAATTTACAGTTTTGAACATTTTTCCTTTAAGCAATGAAACAAATCATATGAACCAATAATGACAACCTGCCCAATTCAGAACATTTCAATCATAAAGGGCCACTCAAACTTCTGTCATACAATCCACCAATATCAATCAATATGCAGTATCTCTGCAGAAGTAAAAGTCATCTGAATAATTGCACATTAAAGAGATCTGAAACCAATGAAGAGGTTGTTGCTAGAAAACTTTTAGTTATGTACTTACCATAACTTCGGATGTATGGGATCCATCTCGCCTACATTCATAACTGATGGGTTCGGAGCCGATACATCGGCTCCGACTCGGCCACTATATACTAGCACGAAGTCTCTTATTGGCTGGGCTACCCCCTTATCCCAGAATGCACCACGTCTGCTTCCCCAGATCTTGTTTGTTCGCTCTCATATGCACATGCAGACCAGAAACATACCAGCCACTCTGCATAACTAAAGTTCTTCAAGAAGAATACCAGCAAGGAGCATCATTTCCTCTAAATCCAAAGGAAGGGGGAAGGAGGGCGGGTACGTATGAATGTAGGCGAGATGGATCCCATACATCCGAAGTTATGGTTAAGTACATAACTAAAAGATGTAATGGGATCCTATCTCGCCTACATTCATAACTGATGGGACAGCGTCCCTAGCACCTAAACCCCGGGTGGCTCATTGGAAAACACTCCTGAGAACTGTGGAACCAAAGGAAGCTCTACCTCGAGAAGCCACATCTATCTTGTAATGAGAAATGAAGGTGTGCGGAGAAGACCAGGTAGCAGCCGCACAAATATCATCTAAGGATAATCTGGAGTGGAATGCTACAGAAGTAGCCATTGCCCTGGTAGAATGAGCCTTGACTGGGAAAGGTAGCTCTTTGCCTGACTGTGAATAAATGAAGGAGATGCAATCCTTAATCCATTTGGCTATGGTGGCCTTGGCCACCGGTTGACCCAACCTATTCTCCACAAAGGACACAAACAGCTGATCTGACTTTCGTGTCTGAGATGTCCTACTCAAATAAAAACGCAGTTGCCTGTGAACATCCAACTGATGGAAAATATATTCTGCGCTATTGGAGAATTTGGGAAAAAACACTGGGAGCTCCAAGGTTTGTTGCAGGCATAAAGGAGATGCTACCTTCGGCAAAAAGGAGGGGTTTAGTTTGAGGGATACTCTGTCTTTGTGAAAGGTCAAATAAGGAGGATTAGAACAGAGAGCCTGAAGCTCTGAAACCCGCTTGGCAGAGGTTATCGCCACCAAAAAGGCGGTCTTCCAAGACAAAAATTTGATATCACAAGAAGCTGCTGGTTCAAATGGACAGGCCGTTAAAGAAGCCAGAACCATATTCAGGTCCCAAGGGGGCATGGGGTAAGCTATTGGGGGCCTAAGGAGCCACGCTCCCTTAAGGAAAGACTTGCAAAGCCTGTTTGCCATCAAGGACGGTTCGAAAGAAACATGAAAATTAGATATAGCGGCTAGCTGCACTTTAACTGTGGAAACTGAAGAGCCCAAATGAAACAAGGAAGCCAGGAATTCTAAAACCTGCTGCACTGGGGCAGTAAGAGGATCAATACCCCATTGCTGAGCCCAAAAGGCAAACCTCTTCCATTTGCTGGAATACAGTTTGATAGTGGACAGCTTGTGAGAAGAGGACAAAATGTGCATCACTTCTGGAGAAAGAGAATTATCTCTGACTAAGGTTGGAAGTGGAGTAACCATGCAGCCAGCCTCAAGGACCTGAGGGACGGATGAGACTGTCCCGACTGATGAGTCAAGAGGTCCGGTACCGGATCCAGAAACCATGGACCTTCCACCGCATACTTCCGAAGGAAGGGGAACCAAACCTGACGAGGCCAGTGCGGTGCAATCAGAATCATGTCGCACCCCACGTAAATAGCCTTCTGTATCACCCTCGGGAGAAGGGGGACCGGAGGGAAGGCATAAAGAAGACCGGGGGGCCAATTGTGAGCTAAGGCATCTCTGGGAATCTGCCCCTGAGAGGGAGTCAGAGTGAAGAACTCTCTGCATTTCACATTGTGGGGGCTGGCGAATAAGTCGCAACAAGGGAGGCCCCATCTGGCAAAGATCCTTGCAGCCACTCTGTCGTTGAGGGACCACTCGTGGGGCAACAGGATAGTCCTGCTCAGCCTGTCTGCAATCTCACTGGATTTCCCCGGAATGTGCGTTGCTACTAGGAAGTGCTGGGTAGCAATCGCCCATTGCCATACTCTCATGGCTTTCCTGCAAAGGGGGGTAGGACCTGGTTCCGCCTTGCTTGTTTATGTGCCAAATTACTGACATGTTGTCGGATAGAATCGCAATAGTACCCCGGGGAAGAGCAAGGTGTAGTGCTTGCAGCTCCAAAAGCAATGCTCTCATTTCCAGGATATTGATATGTAAGTGCGCTTCGTAAGCCTGCCATGTGCCTTGGACAGACCTGTCCAGATAATGCCCCCCCCCCACCCTATCTGGGAGGCGTCTGTGGTCACCATGGCAACAGGGGGCTGAAGGGCAAAGGGTCGCCCCTGGTCCAAGTTGGACCGATGTAGCCACCAACGGAGGTCCCGATGGCAACTCTCCATAACCATGACCAAATGGTCCAAGGGAAGCTCCTGAAATGACCATTGAACTGATAGCAACCACTGCAGCACCCGCATGTGCAGCCTGGCTAAGGGAACTAGAAGAATGGTCGAGGCCATCGTGCCCAGCAACCGTAGGATCTGTCTGGCCGGAGCTCGCCATCTGAGTAACAGGGTTTGAACTTGAGATTGCAGGACCTGAATCCTTTCTGCCGGCAAAAAGGCACGCATGCTTCTTGTGTCTAACTCTGCGCCTATAAAAGTAATATGCTGAGATGGCTGCAGCACAGATTTTTCCCAATTGAATGTGATTCCCAGGGAATGACCCAAACTGACTGTGGTCATAACCGCACGAACTAGCAGATGCTTGGAGGTGGCAGTAAGGAGCCAGTCGTCTAGATAGGGAAACACTTGGAATCCTAGACTTCTCAGGTGAGCTGTCACCACTGCCAGACACTTGGTGAACACCCTGGGGGCTGTGGTGAGACCAAAGGGCAGTGCTCGGAACTGGAAATGACTGGCTCCCAGGCGGAAGCGTAAATGACTCCTGGACTCTTGATGTATCAAAATGTGATAGTAAGCGTCCTTGAGGTCTATGGAGCACATCCAGACGTCCTTCTCCAATAACAGGAGAATGGACTGGAGGGTGACCATTCGGAACTTGGACTTTTTCACAAAGCGATTCAATGAGCTTAGGTCCAAAATGGGCCTCAAGTCCCCTGTCTTCTTTGGCACCAAAAATAATCTTGAGTAAGTTCCTGATAAGATTTGGTTGGCGGGGACAGGCTGGACGACTCCTTTGTTTAGCAGCTTTGAAATTTCTACGGCTGCTTGATCCTGCTGACTGGGTGGCACGTCTGGGATTTTTCTGATGGGAAGAGGGGGCTTGAAAAAAGGGATGAGATAGCCTCCGGTTATAATCTGGAGCACCCACTGATCCTTGGTGATAGATTCCCAAGCCTGAGAGTGCTCCGCAAAACGACCCCCGACTGGCTCCGGAGATGCACAGTCGGGCCACGTCTCAGGGACAGTGAGGGTAGGAAGAACCACGAAAGGAATCGCGGTCTCCAGAGTTGCGGGGGCCTCTGCCGCCTCTAGGGCGGCGTCTTCCTGAATCCCCCCCCCCTGCCTCTAGAGGGGGAATCACTCGGCGGAGTAGGGAAAAACCATTGAGTTTTCCTGAACCACATTTTCCCTCCTCTCTGGGCCTTGGGATAAGGCCTAGAGGGAGCGGAAAAACGGGCTCCTACGGCAGTCAAGGTCTTGCCCTCCTGCTCGCACCGAGTTAGTGTGTCCTTCACCTTGGGTCCAAACAGAGAAGACCCATCAAAGGGGGCATCAGCAAAGGAAGTCTTAAAGGCCTCCGCAAGGGGACACAAGCGTAACCAGGCTTGCCTTCTCAGGGCTACACCCGTTCTCGCTGCTCTACTCGCCCCCTCGGCCGCATACGATATGAGTCTCATGGACGAGTTGACTATCGATGAAAGAGTAGTCATCTGGGCGCCAACAGTTTGGGCTAACGCCTCAGGAAGATTACCCATGAGAGACTCGCCTAACTCCTTGAGGAGGTCTCTTTTGAGCCTGGTAAAATGACACAGATAATTCAGCGACCGCAGAGTAAAGGTCGCTGAAGAAAGGGTACGCTTTCCGTACCTATCCATGCTCCTGGAATCCTTATTAGGAGGATGAATAGACGTTGAGGCCTCTGCCACGTCCTGCTGAGTGGCAGATGCCACCACCATCGCATCTACTGCAACTCCCTTGGTCAGAAATTCCTTCTGGGGAGGGGCTGAAAGAAACTTGTTTGGCCTGGCGGGCAGTGGTTCCACAGTATCAGGGTGTTCCCACACCCTTCGAGAAATTAAGTCCAGTAATTCATCGAAGGGTGGAGACACCCAGGAGGCGGAGGGCTTGGCCCCAAAGGCCTTGAGGAAGACTGACTCCTCAGCGGAAGGGGTTTTGGCTTGCCAATCCCCTCTCTGTCTAAGGATCTTGAGGATATCAGAGAAGGAGACATCATCCGAGGACGATTTTGGGGACCCCTCCGCATCATCGAGGTCAGTATCTGATGTAATGGACCCATCCTGGGAGTCAACGTGCTTCCTCTCGCACAATTTCTTCCTAGGAGGTTCATCAGAAGTGGATTCAGAAGGACCTCCGGGAAGAAGGGAACCCCCCAAGGGGGTATCCTCAGGCCCTGGGGTCCCACTGTCATGGGAATGAAGCGCACCAGAGGCACCAGTACCCAAGTCTAGGGACGGTGAGGTAGAGTCTTGCTGAGCAGGCAAGGACATGGCCAGCGCACTCCTCATGGCCTCAAAGGTGGGACCTCCGGACTCTGCGGAGGACACCGGCTGAGAGACCACGACAGCACCAGGAATCCCTGCGGCCAACGCTCCGAGGGGAAGACTAGGGACCGAAGCTACCAGCTCCAAAGTGTTCCCCTCGGCCCCGGCCGAGGAAGTCCCAGTACCAAACCCTAACACAGAGGACAGGGTAGGAATGATAGTCGGAGCAGAGGAGCTCCGAAGGGGGTCCGGCTCCGACTGGACAACTCTGCTCCACTCCATCATCACCGACTCCAACGCCTCCGAGGAGGTTGGAGGAGGAATCGAATGCATCAAAGGAGGGATCGGCTCCGAAGCCGAGTGGGCTGGAGCCAAGATCAATTTAGCAAAAACCAGGGACTGGAAAATCCTCTGGATAACCCTATCCAAATCCGAATCTGACAACCTGGAGGATTTAGAGGAAATCGATGGGGGTCGAGACGATTTCTCTCTCGGCTCCGATAGACCAGGGGACCGGCTCCGAAACGGCTCCAACACTATCGGAACTGGGTCCGGCACCGTATGAATAAGAGTCGGCGCCGAAGAGGCCTCCGAGGCAGAGGGGGAAGAGTCTGAGCTGCACACCTCCAACGGCTCCGAGACCAATGGAGCCGAAGTAGGTGATTGGCCTCTCGATGCACTAACCTGCGGCTCTGACAGCAATGGAGCCAAGGAAAGAGGCATCAAGGCAGACCCTTCAACCCTCGGCTCCGAAGCCATTGGAGCCGAGGAAGAAGAGGTCGAACCATGCTTCCTGGAAGTCGGGCCCGACGGACTGGTCGGAGCCGACGACCTATGCTTCTTGGGAGTCGGCTCCGACGGACTGGTCGGAGCTGACGACCTTTTCTTTTTGGAAGCTGTGGAAGAAGGTGAAGCCAAGGCTTCCTCGAAAGAAGGTTTAATAAGGCCCTTTAGAATAAACTTGTTTTTACGTTCTTGAAGAACCCTAGAGGAAAAAGCATGGCACACACTACATGTTTCTTGTAAATGCTTAGGACCTAAACAGTAAACGCAGACCGCGTGACTGTCTGTAATAGACATTTTATAGTTGCACTTAGTGCACTTTTTAAAACCGGACTTCTGTTCTTTAGACATACTCAAGCTATTGTCACAAACTTATCCACACAAGTATTCTTTTAGTAACAAAGAGTAGGGCATGAGCCCTCTAACACAGCAAGGAAAAGGATAACACAACAACGGGCACGAGCCCTCTAACTTAAACGGGCTTTGCCCGAGATACAAAAACACAGCAAGGAAAGGGATAACACCAAAAACGGGCAGAAGCCCTCTAACTTAAACGGGCTTAGCCCGATAAATCAGTACACAAGAGATAGTCAACAACCAGACACACACAAATAAGGTCAAGGGCCCTCTAACTTAAACGGGCCTTGCCCGGTATACAGAAAAAAAATCACCGAAACTCAATTAGATCAAAAAAGACTGACACACACTAAAATAGCTGTTAAAACAGCTGTTTGTTAAATTTATGAAGAAACCCTGGGTCAAAAGACCAAAAGTAAGTAAAAGAAGACACTTAGCTCCAGCCAATTCGAGACCACGTCTAGCTTGAAAAGCGGCAAACGAGATCTGGGGAAGCAGGCGTGGTGCATTCTGGGATAAGGGGGTAGCCCAGCCAATAAGAGACTTCGTGCTAGTATATAGTGGCCGAGTCGGAGCCGATGTATCGGCTCCGAACCCATCAGTTATGAATGTAGGCGAGATAGGATCCCATTACATCAACTTTATATTTCAGTGTTTCATTTACAAATTCAGTGCCGCTGCCCTTGAAGAATAAATTGCCTATGTTGCATTAAAGAAATGGTAAGGTGGTGCAATTGGGAATGTGCGGCAAGAAAAACAGGTTCATAGTTATTAGGTGTCTCATCCAAAGGAGGGTATACTTGGGACTGCAGTACCATACCCCCTTAAAATACAAATGTACATGCTGTAGGAATAGAACCTACTGCTCTTTGCATCAAGATGCAAGTATGCTACCTGCTGTGCTAACACTGATTTAAAATTCTATACCACAATAATGATACCATTTGCTAAACAATCTCTCTTTCTCTCTCTGACTCTGTCTCTCTCTCTCACACACACACACACACACACACACACACACACACACACACACACACACACACACACACACACACACACACACACACACACACACACACACACACACACCTCAACTTCTTTGTGCAAGAAATCTGGACAAAGCCAAAAATAAACAGGGACAGATTATAAATATTGCTTTCATGAACTTATAAAATTGTTAGAATAACAGGACTTGTGTTGGTATGCATTTTACTAAAGGATATGATGTCTAAAACTATTTAGCAACTTCAATCTTTTTTAGGAGGAATATGGGGCAAAAATCTGGACATTCTGCAAAAACCTGGACAGCTGAGGGTTATGCTACCTCCCTTTTATACACGCACATACATATGTAGTTATCTACATATACAGATACATAAATAGAAATATAAGAACACACACTACATAATATGGATAATCTATGTGCAACATAAACAAAAAGCTCAGAATCTTCTCGAAGTATAATACTAGAGACTGATTCAGTCTGTGATGCTCTGTGTTTGCCTTTATATTTCAGATCTCTTGAACATGCAGGTGGCAAACAGCAGAATTCATTAGACAACCCTTGGTCTCTCTCTTTCTCTCTATCTCCTTCTTCCCCACCTCTGCTCTTCCGTAACCCTTCCTGACTTGCAAAGGTTTGTAGTACTGTTGTTTTCTCAGTTTCATATGGTTTTATTTTAGAAGAAACTGAAGGCAGAATGTTTAGTATCTTTAGCTTAAACCTACAATTTAAACATTGCACAGAAGAATGCACTAGCTTTCCCCCCTATGCAGTTCTTATATCATCTTTTCTAAATATCCTTTTTTCTTTTTAATGGGAAGGAGTATTTTTTATGTTATTAGAGTCATTGCTGCATGAAACAGATTTGCGTATTGCGTTACCTAGTTAAGGTACGTGATTATTGTATGTGTGTGTGCGTGAGATGTTTTTTAAGTGAGATTTTTTTTAAGTGAATGAAAGCAGTGCTGAAAACACACCAGTTTTTGTAAGTGGCACAGACACGTGCTGATCCTTTGGCTTCATCTTCAGGTGGTCATTCCTTTTCCCATAAAAGTTATTCCCTTAAACAGTAACCTAAGGAGCCGTTTACTATTGCAGAACTGTTTGTTCCCGATTTCCTCCAGTTAATCAATGGTGTGGTAGTCTGTTGCTGTTTTATTTACATATAAACAGCCAAAATGTATTCTACATCGGATTGTCCAAAACATAAGCATCTGCAGTAAACCATAGCCAACCATGAAATGATTTCATTGCCTTAGAAAGAAGGTGGTGGCACAGAGTTCCAAAAAATATTGTTACTAAATTTTTTTTTGAATTTTAAATACAAATGTTTTCAGCTCTTGAAATCTAGGTTTTCTTAGCTGGGAAGTATTATGATCAAACAGTGAGATTAAATGTACATTATTGTTTAAAGTCTCTCTCTCTTTTGTGGTTTTGGCTACATGAAAGCAAATATAAATGAATACAAAGCATATAAAATAATAAAAAGTGACAGGTACAACAACATGGCCTGGCAAGCATGTCAGTTTTAGGCTTTTATAATAATGAATCCCTGGTTCCACTGTTAGCTCCATTGTCTCTGATTAGGTCTCAGTTTGGCTGTATATTGGGGGGGGGGGTTGCTTCAAAAATTCAAGAAGCATTTAGAATTTAGACTAGATTATTGGAAGTGCATTAACATTCTCCAGACTTCAGTTTAACTAGGTATACAGTGTCTTTTTCTGACCCATTTTCTGCCTTTCTTCTTTTAAAATGCAGTTGCACACTAACCCTCTTGCCTCCACCTTTTGATTTTTTCCTTGTTGGGTATATACAGCCTGCACGTCAGAGTGTTAGCTAGTTAACACAAATCAGATCCTTCTGTCATTTCTCTCTCTAAATAGTTTAGAAGAAAAAAGAAATAAAAACTAATCAATTAAGAATCATGTTGACAAATGGAATATTTTCAGTGATTTTTAAGTTCTTAAATGCATTCATCAGTTGTTTGTTTTGGATACTTCGGTAATTGTGAAACTAGCATTATGCAGTCTAGAATAAAAGTAATTGGTAAAATTAACTTATTATATATCTCTGCGATACTTTAAAAAATGTGATCCAATAATCTTTGAATTGCTTATGGTAATTCTTTATTAACATAAATCACATCTTATAATCATAAGCTATGTTTTTTTGTAATAAAGTATACCTTAAATGATAAATAGCTATATGTTATAATGAGCAGCTGTATGTTTAAATATGGATAACTTTTTTTAAATGAATGTACTTTTGCAGTCTCTTTGGAAGAGGTTTCACTTGCCTTCATAATAATTATTGTGTAATAAAATAATAATTGTACTAATAGAAATATCTTTAATGATTACATTATATAGTTTTGGCAGTACAAAAAATGTATTCACTAGCAAATGCATTGTCATTTTTTAAAGCTATTTGATATGCATTTTCTGTATATGCAAGTTTGAATACACAAATCTTATAAATGAAGCATGTTACAGGAAAAAGGTTTACATAGCACACTAATTTCAGATCCTGTAGTTTTCTGTCTAAGAAATGTGTAACCATAACATTTAATCTGCAGGAACAGACATACATATACACATCTATCTATATATATATATATATATATATATATATATATATATATATATATATATATATATATATATACACACACACACACACACACACACACACACTACGCCTCTTAAACACTTAAAAACACACGTGCACACACAGGATATTGTAAGGACCAACATTGTTGCTAATAACCTTGAAGGTCACACAACTCTTTCAAATGATTTCCATATTATTTTGAGAGTAAACACCTGCCATGTTATTTTCCAGTTATGTTACTTCAAATTAATGCAATGCCATCTAAACATGGAAATTAAGTACAGAGGTTTGTTCTGTTGATGCTAGTTTTTGCTTCTGCTAGGACATCTTTAGCCTTCCTAGAAATGCCATTATCATGTTACACATCCTCAGCCAGTTATGTAATACCAGTTGATGTGATGGCAGAATGTTCCATTCCAGAATCAGCCATCTTGGACAAAAAAATGACTTTGCTTATAGCCAGTGGATGAAAACATTCACAGATGTTCTGGCTAGCATTCTGTTTCCCCACAGAATGTATCTCAAGAGTTCTACAAAAACATTTTGTTAAATGATACATGAAATAATGGCCTGCCACATGTTCACTTATTTTGCAATGAGCCAGGCCCTACTCCCTGACGTAGTGTATATAAGCAGCATTACGTAAAAATGTCTCCTCCTCCATCTCTGTCCTCTGCCTTTTGTTTAATACAAACAACCATTGTTAACTGCAGTAGTATAGCATGCTTCCATATGGATTCAAAGTAACTCATCAAGTTGTCTTTACTCGACTTGTCAACCCAGCACCACGGTGAAGAGGGAAAATGCCCTGAATGAGAGACAGGCAACCCTCATTTGAATGGTGGCTCGAGCGCTGGAACAGCCAAGGAGGTGAGGATAAGAAATGAGCGGCTACTGCTCACCCATCCCTGGGGGGAGATTGCGGTGGTTTGTTTTGATTTTCTGCTGCTCTAGAGCCAAGTGCAAAGGCTCAGTAGCATGGAAAATAGGAAGCAATTGTGAGACAAATGTGTGATGTGTCTACTGTGATAGTAGCCCTTGTCTGAACAGGCAAGGAAGTGCAACTGTACAGAGGGCAGAGTATTGCTGGTCCCTAACGTGATGCAGGTGCTTATGTCTTCATCATGGGCATGGTTGGGGTTTACATACATAAAAATTGCTCTCATCCTATCCGAATACAAACAGACACAAACTAGCCTCATGGCTGTCTGGATAAAGGATTCCTTTGGATGGCTCATGGTGAGAAATGGCCAGAGTCTCTTTAGTGGAGGTTTACGTTGGCAGGCATGGGGCAAAAAGCATAAACATTTACTGTATTTAATTAACTTGACTTCAACTCAAACACAACAACATTTTATTGTAGACTGGTAAACCCACTGCACACCCACACATCTCCATCTTTAAATGTACTAATTTATAAATTGTGCAAACCTGGATAAGGAAAATCCCCCTCCTTCCCCAGCACTTCTAGATCCAGATGTCTATAATGTCAATGTACACTATGTGATTAAGCAGGGATTTGGGTAAACATTGTAAACAAATACTGTTACGAGAAACATTAGCTCATTATAAGCTATCCATCCCATTCTGCAGACTCAGAAATGAATAATACTTGGTTAATCTGCATTATATATCAATTTTTTTCCTTGACAATGTATTACATGGTTAAATATGGTAGTTGCATTGTTTTATTTCTGATGCCTTTGGATGAATACACATAGAGGATCACATAGCAGTGCATGATTATAAGTCTGAACAAGTCAGTTGACTGGTGGTTACTATAATAAGGGAGATGGCCCTGCAAAATTGGAATTAAAAACTTCAGGAATAATTTATTTGATGTCCTTGGATTGAACATAGCTAATATCAGGTGGCTCATGGTAGTCTCAGTCATTCATTTAATGAGTAATCAACCCTATCACTCTAATGTCCAGGTGGAAATCTGGAGTATGATCAAATGAACTGAATGGGTAGCAGTGGAAACAACCTGAGTGAACCTGAATCTTTTCATAATGTGGAGGAATTCTTTGACAAAAGTCACTGACCTGTCATTGATCCATGAACTGATGTCTCCAAAGATGAGCCATCGGGGGTATATCAACCCAAATGAGATGAGGAAGGTAGTAAACTTCTAAAGGAATGCCCCAACACTAGTGGATAAATGGTAGATGATGACACAACTAGAAGTTGTTGCTGTCTAGATGAAAAACTAAAGTGTTGCAAGTGTCAACCTTGATGTGCTTCAACTCAGTGGCCAACTGATGGAAAATAACTCCCCTGCCAAAGCAATCAAGCCTCAGATGCTGTACAGCTAAGAAACTGGGAGATATTAAGGCAGCCAGGATAGGGCCAACACTCCCATCTAACCAGGTCTTAGTGATAAAAAGTCTTGTCTTCATCATGCAACAAGTAAGACAAGATAATAGTCTCTTTGCAAGCAAATCTACCATTACATTACAGCAACCAGCTAAAATCTGCAAGAAAGAAGGTCCCACATATCTATCCCTGATAGTTAAGGGGGATGCAATAAGTACCATATGCACCACGGTGCCATATGGGCCACATGTGGTTCTGTCCCATTAGGAGAGCAAAGGTATACTAGTACAGGTTGAGTATCAGAGATCTGATGGACCTGCCTCTTGCTGTGCATGCTACCTGCTCTGTGTCTCTTTGAAATACCCAGGCTCTGCCAAGTTATTCTAATGGGCCTCAGAAACTTCAGCAGTAAAAGACGGAAAAGAATTAGTCTCTGTGAAAAATGAACCCCCACAATGTAACAACATACAGTGGGGCAAAATAAAACCCAGTACAAATCAAGTGCAAGAAATATTAAAACTTGATATAATCTATACGAATAGATCACTTTCTGAAACTTGACTATTAACTGAATTGTATTAACCATGACATGAGTGAAATCAAACTAAAAACAATGGGATGTGTAATAAGAAAATCTAAATAAAATATGAATTAAAACTTGCAAAAAGCTAGAACTGGTCAAAATAAAATTGCTATAAAGTATAACTGTTGGAAACTTAACCAGTTAAGCAAAAGTTCAACAATTAAAAGCCAAATTTGCAAAATGCTAATATAGAAGAGCATATATGTATATATATATATATATATATTAACAGGTTAAAAAAATTCTAACCAATAAACTATATATGTGTACAACTCAATGAACAAATGCCCAAAAAGTCCTATTTTACAGAATGTAGGTTAAAATATGCAATAAAATTAGAGTCCAAGTACAGACCCGAACTGAAGAGGATAAAAATAGCATCGCTGTCCCGGTAAGAAAAAAGCTTGGTAATCAAGTCCAAAATAATGAATTCTAAATATTCTACAGAAACTTAAAAATGGGAATTGGAACTGAAAAGCAAACCAAAACAAGCAATGTTAACATATTTAAGTATATAGTACCAACAGATATATAGGAATACTCCAACAGCTGTTAATGTCTAAGTCGCTTTAATGGGGCTTAAGGAAATCCAGGCAGCTAATTACACAAACATTTAAAAGGAAGACTGTGGAAGATGGAAGGTAAGGCCACTCCAAATGGCAGAAAAATTGCCAGGACAAATGTAACTAAGGCAGGCCAGTATCACACACTCCAAGAATAAAAAACCCACAACACGTGCAATAGAGTTACAGTAATAAGCTCAGTGCTTTGTAGTAACAAGACGTTATGATGATAAAGTGGGGCAGAAAAGCAGATCCTGGTCAGAGCTTATGCAGTATAACTACACCAGAGAATATCTAGCTGACGGCTGTAATCCTTCAACAATAAGATTTACCATATCTAGCAGCAGTGGCATATTACAGGCAAAGGGACTATTCTTCACACACAAACAAGTACCGACAGCTTCAGCTGAAGCCCCCACACAAGATTAAAGACACACCTACCTCTCCCTTGTACGCTTGGCTCGTCCAAAGTCCAGACGGCTTCTGGAATTCAAATTCTGCGCGCGAATGCGGAAGATGAAGACGTAAACCATCGGTTGTGTCGCAGCACCTATGGAGAAGACGAAAACAGGTCGCAAGCACCTGTTCCGTTTGTACAACTGGATGCAAAGGGCGTTCTTAAAGAAAAACGCCCTTAAAAATTGTTTTCTTTTTAAATTATAAGCAAATTAATCTCCTGGCCAACCGATTCCAGGGGGTTGCAAGTGCACCTCCTTGCACCTGCCTGGGGGTGCCCTTGCCAGATACCCTGAAGCGGTGGCTCTGTCCTCCATTGAGGCAGAAAAGGTGGTAAATGCTTTGTTAGAGATCTCAGCAGGGTAGATTTCCTAAAAGAAATACTGACTGACAGAGGTGCCAATTTCATGTCAGACCTGCTGGCTTATCTGCAGAAGTACTGTGGGGTGAAGCACCTAAAGACCATCCCCTACCATCCTCAGACTAATAGTCTTGTTGAAAAGGTTACATTATACATTCAAGTCCATGCTACGGGAATTTGCAGACCAGTTTAAGAGGGATTGGGACAAATATTTGCCCCATCTGCTGTTTGCTTAAAGAGAGGTTCCCCAGGAACCCACAGGTTTTTCACACTTTGAGTTGTTGTATGGGCATAGGGTGAGGGGACCTCTAGATTTCATTTGAGATGAGTGAAAGGGTGAGTGTGAATCTCACAAGAAGTCTGTTGTGGCATATGTCCTAAACCTCAGGACAAGGTTCAGGGAACTCATGGGCTTGGCCCAGGAGAACCTGGCAGAAGCCCAACAGCAGAAAAAGGTCTAGTATGACAGGAATGCTTAAGCTAGAGAGTATGCGGTAGGGCAGCAGGCAATGGTTCTCATTCCTGTCAGACACAATAGGCTCCAGGCAGCTTGGGAGGGACCTACAAGGTGGGAAGGAGGGTCAGTGATGTTAACTACATGGTAGAACTGCTAGGCAGGAGGCAGGGGCATAAATTGTACCATGTTAATATGATGAAACCTTACTATGACAGGGAGTCCACTGTGCCGAGTATTTGCAGTAGATTGTAGGAGTCTGAAGGAGGTCTGGTGACTGATCTCCTCAGTGAGGCTTGGAATGACACCTCAGTGGAAGGGGTAGCAATATCCCAGCAGTTATCCCCTACTCAGGTGAGAGAAATCTGAGCAGTGCTACAGGGGTTTGGGGGCATGTTCACTGGGAAACCAGGGTGCACCCACCTGATGCAGCACCATGTGGATACAGATCCCCAAAGGCCTATTAAACAGGCTGGCAGCACCAGGGTCAGTGTGGACTACAGGAAATTAGTCAGATGCTTACACCATGCCTAGGACAGATGAAGCCCTAGACCAGCTGGGAGGGGCTACATATCTTACCAAGGGTTACTGGCAGGTGCCCTTGACTTTGGTATTTAGCATTGAGGAAGGGTGTAGACCCAAAAGCTTTGCTGCTGCTTTTTGTATTAAAAGTTTTTCTCAACGTGGTTGATTTCTACAGGTGTCCTTGACTCCCAGTGCTAGAGAGAGGTCAGCCTTTGTGACACCTTTTGTCTTGTATGAGTTCAACGAAGATGCCCTTTGGGATGAAAATGTCCCAGCAACTTTCCAGAGGCTAGTAGATCGTACCCTAGCAGGAGATTCTGCCCTTGCTAACCTAGATGATATTGTCATCTACAGCCATTCCTGGCAAGACCACCTTCAGCATGCCAGGAAGATGCTGAGCAGACTGTAGAGGGCAGATATGACAATTAAGCCCAGCAAATGTCAGGTGGGTATGGCAGAGGTCTCCTACCTAGGACATAGTGTGGAGTAATAAGAACAGGCCAGAACCTGCCAAAGTGGAAGCCATTCAGGTATGTCTTGCCCCTGTTACCAAAACGTAGATGAGGGCACTCTTAGGGAAAACAGGGTACTACAGAAAGTTTGTCCCCAATTATAGTATCACAGCTGCTCCCCTCATAAACTTGACAAGGAAAAACAAGCCAGATAATGTAGTGTGGACCCCAGCATGTGAGCAGGCATCCCAGAAGCTTAAAGGAGCTTTGGGAGGACCCCCTGTGTTACAGAGTCCAGATTACAGCAAATAATTTGTTGTGCAGGTGATACTTTAAACCATAGGGTGGGGGCTGTACTTAGCCAGGTTTCCTCACAGGGAGACAAACAGACAGTGGTATATCTCAGTCGTAGGCTCAAACCCAAGGAGGAATGCTAGCCAGCTGTAGAAAAGGAATGCCTAGCCATAGGGTGGGCACTGCAGAAACTTCAGCCTTATCTGTATAGAAGGAAATTCACTGTAGTTACAGACCACAATTCCTTAACATGACTACATCAAGCTAGCCAGCAGTATGCCAAGTTACTAAGGTGGAGCCTAGAGTTGCACATATGATATGACAGTGCAGCACTGCAGTGGGGTTAGCAATGTCAGTGCAGATGGGATGTGAAGGCAGGGAATGGCGTAAGGTATTCCCAGACAGTCAACCCTCTCGAGCAACATTTCTCAAGGGTCACTTGAAAAACTAGCTTGAGTTTTCGGGGGGGGGGGGGAGATGTGACATTGCCAGCCCAGCTGTATAGAATTTTGTAAATAATTCTATGTCATTTGTGAATACTGATATGATTTATACAGAACTGTATGTTATGTACTGAGCTTCAAGAATGTAACCACAGCATACCCTGCTGGAACATAGAAGATTAACTTATAAAACTTCACAAAGCACTTAATTTCAACTTATTTTCTTGATGTGTTATAAAAGTTAGTTTCAATGCAGCAAGTAGACAGGATGTCTAGAGCTAGAAGTTTTGTTACTGTCTTGGAGAGAAGTAGTTACTATGTTTAAAATGTAAACAGTGTTTTATTGCTTTATGACATCCTAGCAGCTGCACAGTTCTGAGAGATATGTATTTCTCACACAGAGGTGTTAAATTCTGTTAAGTTTCTGTTTAGCCTGGCAACTCAAGTCAGGTGACAGAGTGATGTCATCCAAGCTGACTCAGCAGTAATATTTGATATTGATTTAAAAACTCTCGCAGAGAGAGACTGTGCATTTTGTATTTTATCTCGGACCTAGCAAGAACATCCAGTCTTCATCTGCACTTATCTGTAAGTAAGATTCAGGGCATAGTATCTCCCTCTTAGATATAGATAGCTTTCTGATGAGGGTCATTACTTTAGCAAGAGTTCACTGGACAAGTAACTATACCAAATGGTTGTGGGAGATGAAAAAACGAGACAGACAATATCGCTACTCGATTTTTTAAGACATTAAAATGGAATATGGAGTGTAAAAATCCCGTATTGAGTAACTAGTCACAATCTAGCTTTACAAAGTCTACAACAAAAAAAGAAATAAATTGAGGGATCTGTTCTGTGTGTATATGTAGTAGTTGATTGATGTAAACCCACTAAAAGGGGCATATGTTACCAGGGAAATGAAATAAAAGACAGAAGGTGTAAATTCCTTTTAATAAGAGTCTGAATAGGTAAAACAAACTTCTTTTGAAGAGGTTTCCCCAAGACTTCATAAATGGTAGAAAGATGTAGCTGCCAAATTCTAAGAAAGTGCTATAAAAGTCTGTTAAAGAATAGTGCTACAGAAAACACTTAATCCAAATGTTATCAGTGAGATTCATGCCTTCATGTCTTGACTGGGAAAGTTAGTACTTGCCATGGGATTCCTGGTGAGACCCTTCTCCATATAAACTTTAAGCAATTATGTCTGACATTACTATACCATGAAAAGATAGGTGTTATTAATGAGCATTTTTTTTACAACAGGAAGATCATATATGAAATATCCTGATTTTTTAAAATGTTAATGTGGCCTTGTAAATGACAAGATTGGATTGCTCAATCTTTGAGCGATCTGAAATTTTATTTATTTATTTAACATTTGTTGACCGGGAAAGTCCAACTAGGACAGAGCCTATTTTCAGCAGACAGCCGGGGAGAAACACTCTAGATGCATGTCTTTGGAATGTGGAAGGAAAGCTGAGCACCTGGATTAAACCCATGCAAGGAGGACATGCAGACTCTGCATAGAATGCAACCCAGTCAAGAATTGAACTGGAGAACCTCTTGCTGTGAGGTGACAACTTTAACCACTGCAATGCCCAATTTTGTCATAAGCTGGTTCTATCTGGAGCTATTTACTATGTGAAATGCTCATGATATAGTGTTACCCAAGTATTCTGAGCTGTTGTACAACAGGAAAACGTGCCTAGATTTAAATTTTATAAATAAAAAAGGAACTTTACAGCTCCTGGGATTAATCTTGTAGCCATCAATATCCTGGAATATTTTAGCTATATCAAAAGCATGAACAAGCACATATTTAACACTAACGATAGTAAGAATAATAGCTGCGTAAGACAAAAACTGATGACCTTTATTGTGTATAATACAAGGTTTAAAGCCAAAAGAAAAATGTAGAAAATAAAGGAAAACCTTACCGAAACTATCACATTTGTTAGTAAGTTTCAAAATAAAGACCGTTAATAGATGATTTGCTTTTACAAAGGTGCAAATTAAATTTAAAATGGGGGATGGGAGGTTATAAGAATCAATAAAATATTCAAGTAAGACTTGCTTACAGCGTCAAATGTCTTTTGAAAATCTAATGGACAAAAGGCAGCATCAGATAATGTAAAATACTTTCCTCCCCTTTCAAAACAGCTTGAAGGATGTGGTTAAACAGATGCTCAGACTTGTCAAGAAAGCAACCAAACAAATGAGGATGGATAGTTGTTAAATGAGTTAATGGTTACCATGTCATTTTGCTATAATTTTACAATTTGAACACAGTAGATCCAATGTTTGGTGGTATCGTACGGTCCTTAATGATGATTATGGCTATGATTATATGCAATGTAAGGGTATAGGATACTCTGTAAACTAAAGTTCCATTGACCAACTTGGTGTTCTATGGAGACGGCATCATTACATGTTGAGAAAATAGATGCTGTGAAAAGAATTATGGATGTATTACTTACTGCAAGGTATCTGAAGCAGGAGAAAGAAGCCGTTCATTAAAAACAGCTGCTTTAAATAGGGAGACAAAATGTCAGTAAATTCATTATAACATCTGAGGGAAGGCATTCTGGATCAGAGGTGTTATCAATTAACAAAACATTTCTAACACTGAGCATTAATTGCGTTGCAAAACAAATATATATCAAAATGTATTGCAGTGAATATTCTTACTGAATAAGATTTAGAATGTCAGTCTTTGTTGATCAAGATAGGCTAGCATATTAATCAGACAGGAAATCTGAATAAAAATCTCAATCAGATCAGAGAGTAATGCATTGGGATGATAATCACATAAATGAAAGATACTTTTTTGTTTCAGAATATCATGAAAAAATTGCTCATGGACTCAAGCTTCATAACATCTATATTTGTTAGTTTCAAAAATATGAGATAATGTTGTTCAGTGAGCAGTGAATATATTGCATTTTTAATATGCAAACTTACGATAATGTACTTATCACAGTAAATTTTCATAGCAGTTTCTACAAGAATGAGCTACTTCAACCTATTTTAAATGTTTAATATAGGAGAAAGTTGTAAAACATCAAGACAAAAGTTCTAAATTTTACTTATGTTTACTTATCATTTGTTGACTGACTTAGTCCCACTCAGTGGAGAGCTGAGATTGTATTTATACTACAGGGAGAAATTCCAGGGCATCGGGGAACCTCCCCTACTCTTTCTGACAGGTGCCTTAAGATCTTTTACATCCACTTTAGCTACCACCACCTCAAACACATTGAACCACAATTAAACATCTCGTCCAAAGGAAGATACATTCAGGAGTGCAGCACCACACCCCCTTGTATTGCACTGTAGTGTCAGCAATCCAACTATTTGATGTGGGAATAGAACCCAGAGCCTTCTGCATCAAAGGCAAGCCTTGTGTCACTGGAAATGAATGCTGCCCAAATTTTTAGAAGGGGAATATCTGAATTTTATATTCCTGAAAGACTAAATATTTCTTCTTTACATAATAATAATGCTCTGAAACAAACATCTTTGTAGTTGTTTTAGTGCATTTGTGTCGGGTTTTATGCATTGGCCAGGAGTGAAGGCTAATTAGATTTTTCTTGTTTACATATTCTGATACCTTTCACATTAATGGAGGGGATATCTTTGTTAACATAATTATATTGTGGGACCAAGTTTTACTGGAGATTGGTCAGACAGGACATAATTTTTCAACATGGACTACACAACTAGAAATTAAAAAATAAATGGTCTAATGCAGCATGTGTCCTGTATTTTAAACTCAAGTCTGTGGAGCCAGTACAGTTAAATATTTCAATGTCATAGTCTTTTAAATTCAACAGCTGAATTAAATCAAGCATTTTTCACTCTCATCACCCGCCCCCATTTTATGCATTCTTTAAAATCACCACTAATATAATGTTGAGAAGCCAATATATAGACCTTCTAGCAATGACTTCAAAGAAGTCATGTAAAAGGAGCCCATAATTACACAAAAATAAATCAAGTTCTTAAAGAAGCAACATTCTGACAATGATGAGAACAGAAATCCAAAACAGTTACATCACAAGACTGTGTAATTAGAGCAGCAGTTACATCACAAGACTGTAATTAGAGCTGCAGTTCATAGGTTCATACTAGGCTATCTGCCCTAGGGCATTTATAAGCCTAGCCAGAATGTGTTTGGCTTTCGCCACCCATTTTAAATTAATTTGGCTATGCCCTTTTTTGAGGTTAGTATACAGTGCCTCTGTCTAACAGTGACACAGAAGTGATACCCGGGGTATAGGTTCATAGGTTCATACTAGGCTATTTGCCCTAGGGCATCACAAGACTGTGTAATTAGAGCAGCAGTTGCATCACAAGACTGTGTAATTAGAGCAGCAGTTACATCACAAGACTGTGTAATTGGAGCAGCAGTTACATCACAAGACTGTAATTAGAGCAGCAGTTACATCACAAGACTGTGTAATTAGAGCTGCAGTTACATCACAAGACTGTGTAATTAGAGCAGCAGTTACATCACAAGACTGTGTAATTAGAGCAGCAGTTACATCACAAGACTGTGTAATTAGAGCTGCAGTTACATCACAAGACTGTGTAATTAGAGCAGCAGTTACATCACAAGACTGTGTAATTGGAGCAGCAGTTACATCACAAAACTGTAATTAGAGCAGCAGTTACATCACAAGACTGTGTAATTAGAGCAGCAGTTACATCACAAGACTGTGTAATTGGAGCAGCAGTTACATCACAAGACTGTAATTAGAGCAGCAGTTACATCACAAGACTGTGTAATTAGAGCAGCAGTTACATCACAAGACTGTGTAATTAGAGCAGCAGTTACATCACAAGACTGTGTAATTAGAGCTGCAGTTACATCACAAGACTGTATAATTAGAGCTGCAGTTACATCACTAGACTGTGTAAAATAGAGCTGCAGTTACATCACAAGACTGTGTAATTAGAGCTGCAGTTACATCACAACTGTGTAATTAGAGCAGCAGTTACATCACAAGATTGTGTAATTAGAGCAGCAGTTACATCACAAGACTGTGTAATTAGTGCAGCTCCAGCAATCTTGTTAGCAGAGTTAATTGAAACGTGAAAAAGACCTACAACTAGGTAAACAGAATGCTTACCAGAAGCTAAATGTAGTTCTTCAAGGCAGGTTGCATCAAAAGAAAATTCTGATAAAATTGCACTTTTTAGCCAACTGATTTATGCCACTGACACAGACAGAACTATTTTGAAGACATGCATCTGGAGCATTTCTCCCCGGGCCTCCGCTGGAAACAGGCTCTGTGGAACCTAGTCAACAAATGTTAAATAAATAAAATAAATAAATTCAGAAATAAAAAAAAAAGTAACCATCTCAAGAGTACAAACAGGAGCATGGCAATATCCTCCCCAAAACAGGACATAATGTCCACACAGAAAGATGAAAAGCAATGTCCTGAAACCCATGACACTGGTCTGTCTGGAGAAAAAAATGGAGAACATATGGAAAGACCAAATATACAGCTAGAAGGCATGCATCCGACTACACAGAAAATGGCAACTACTAGCTCACACGAACGAAAAGATATCTCTTCTAATGACTTATTGGAAGTCAATGCTAATATTTCAACATCTCATGAAACATCATCTGAGAATACATTATTGATAGGTCATAATGACCCTATACCAACAACTAGGCCCAGGGATGGAGTAGTACACACACCAGTAAATTGGCCTTTACCGGTTTTTATAAAACAGAACAACTACAAAACTCAGAGAATTCAGAGCCAAGAGCGGAAGCGCAAGAAATTTATGAAATGAATGAGAATCCATCTAATTTAGTAGTAAATATTTCACAGCCAGAACTAAGCCATGAAGCTACGACCTTACTAAACAAGGGTCTAACCTTCATACCATCAATGACATCTGATTTGAATGAATTTATAACAAACATTAGACTTTCTTGTAGAAATAGCTCGCTGAAATGCTTTTTTGGTCAAAACAACACCTATGAACCCTCCCTTAGAAAGCAAAGTACTTTTAGTCCAGTAAATCCTCCATTGGTTGAGTTCTTTTCAAGATTATGTGAAGAAGAGATCTTTGAAACTAGGAACTCTAACAAAAAGAAATGCACATTTTATAACATGACAGCCAAAGAAAATGAAGCTTTAAAACAACTTGGACATTCAGATAATTTAATCATAAAACCAGCGGATAAAGGAGGATGCATAGTCATAATGGAAGCTGAGTGGTACAAGAACAAAATGACGACAATGCTGGAAGACCAGCACACATATAAAAAACTGAACAAGAAGGATGTTGCAGCAAGAATTACACTCTTTTGTAGTATCTTATATGAACTTTTAATGGAAAGACATATTACTCAAGAACAATAAGAATTCTTTGATCCACCTCATCCTTTATACCGTAGTATAAGTGGAATACCCAAAATTCATAAAGACTTACATGCTCCTTCTTTAAGACCCCTTGTCTCTGGTAGAGAATGGATAACGGAACCGCTATCTATGTTTATAAATGAGTTGAAAAAGGCATTACCGTTTGCAAAGACAGTTCTGAAAGACACTGGCCAATTTTTGAGTGATTTCTTCGAACGAACTAAACACTTGACAGTGTTTGAAAATCTTATATTGGTAACTATGGACATTACCAGTTTGTTCACAGTTACTCCTAATGACTATGGTTGCATGCTATTAATACTTTCCTACGAAGACACAATATAGCAGCAGATCCAATATGTGCTCTGCTAGAACTTGTTCTAGAAAACAACATCTTTATCTATGGAGAAGACTTCTATTTACAAACATGGGGAGTAGCCATGGGTACACCATGGGCTAATAGTTATTCAAACTTGGTATCAGCAGAATGGGAGCAAGAAACCATCTTCTTGGAAAATAACACATGGCTCCCATATCAACTATACTACGGTCATTTTGTTGATAACGTCTTTATCTTATGGCAAGGAAAGATGGAAGAGCTGAATAGCTGCGTAGATTACATCAATGGAAGTACTAATTTTCTTATATTCAAAGCAAGTTCATCATATCAAGAAATAGATTTTTTTGGATGTTAAAGTCCACCTAGATCCTAAGGAAGGCATAAATACAAGCATTCATAGGAAAGACTCCTGGAGAAACCATTATTTACATAAACAAAGTATGTACCCTGGACATATTTTTAAAAACATCTATGAAAATGAAGTCCTACGGGCATCTAGATTATGCACTAAAGATGAGGAATTAGTTGAAGAACAATGTAAAGTACGGAGATACCTTAAGGAAAGGTCCTACTCAGATAAAAATTAATAGTGATAGTCTTGCAACAGGTATATTTTGACATTGTTTTCTATTAAGGCAGTGAAATAGGGAAGTCATTTCATATATTTATATTTATGTATCTAGAGATTATTTAGTGAATAATGGACACTCTATTTATATAGTAAAAGGATATGAAATTATAATGTGCAGTTATGCATTTCTGTGCTGACGGAAGCAAAGTTGACATAGTGACCATGCTTTTGGCTGTGTCAGTAATATTTTAATAGTTTGGTAGTTATAGATAAGAATTGTTTCATATATCTGGAAAAGTAGATAACTGTTAAAGAAGATCATATATAAAAATTCCAGAAAGGTGACCTGTTAGTTAAAGTTAATTATAGTAAGTTTATATATGATAAACAAATAAAACAAATGCTCTTGAAACATTTTTAAAAAAGCTAGTCTTACACTGTGGCCATTGGATGGCAGCAAAGTGGAAACAGGGAAGCCATGCAGGAATAAAAATAATGGAAATAAACGCTTCTGAAAAAACTTTTAAAAAGTTAGTATTACACTTTGGCCACTGGATGGCAGCAAAGTGGAAACAGGGAAGCTATGTAAAACTAAATTCATTGGAATGATACATTCAGCACTTATAGCCAGTAAAAAACTAGGCAGAGAAGTGCATATTAGCATATAGCAGAAGTAGGATGGGCCAACATAGTATATTAGCATATTTTTGGCACCAATTTTAAATCATAGCTATTAGCTACTTAGTAGTGTAAAGAAAGATTACTGGATATTCTAATAAAGACTAAGAATGAATTGACATGATTGGTTTAGAAGTTAATTGATTTTAAACTCTATTGGTTAGTTTTTAGTATAAATGTTAGGCATTGCTACCAAAAGATAACAATCTGAAGAAGGCTACATAGCCGAAAGCACTTATCGTTTTATCACTATGGAATTTTAATGCTGTTTTTACTTTTTCCATTAAATTTGCTTGCTGTTTGACACAGGACTCTATCGTGGTGGATTTTTGCTGTGATGGAATACCAGAGGTTTTTTTCTCTGTTGCTAAGTTTGGTCTCAACTGTCATGTTATGAGATATGATTGAATCTCTAAACCCTGTAGCAGATATGAAGCAATGTGGACATGAACATTGTGTTTTGTTTCTAATGTATATAGTAATTCATGCCTAGCTCTAACATTCTTTTTCAATGGGCAACCTTTTTAAGAGAGAGGTTGTAGATCAATATGTGTATATATACCTTTAAGAAGCTCTCCAAGTGCTTGCACAAGTGTATAAATACTGAGCACATGCGAGCCTGACTGTCATTCTGCAGTTAGCTGTTGCGAGGTAAGCATGTATGTATGCAAGCTCTGTCTGTTAATTAGTTCATTCACATTTTATGAAGCTGCTGTCCATCCTCATGTGTTTCTATGTGTTAACGCATCTGAATCAAAGCCCAGGTATTCCTGTTATATGTATTAGAGAAGAACAATCGACAGCCATGATTTTCATATTATCGTTTATCAGAGTACAAAGTGCACTAGGAAAATGAAGTCGGGGAAAGCAGCAAGCCTAAACAAAGTCACAGCAGATATGATCAAGACATTGCATGTATTGGGAGAGAAAGGACTTATTTGGGTCCTCATCATACTATGGACAGAAAGATGTATCCAGACGGAAAATAAGCATTGTATTGCCGATATACAAGAACAAAAAGATATTCAGAAGTGCGGACAGTACAGCAGCATCAAACTCCTGTCACACTGCAAGAAAGTGCTGGTAGAAAGAAAGACTGATGATGGGCAGTTTTGATTCAGGTCAGGATGCAACACAACTAACCTGATGTTTGCAGTAAGACAGGGAGGGAGAAGAAGCTGGAGATGAGCAAAATGTCCAACTGGGCATTCCAGGACTCGGAGAAAGCATAAGGGAAGGTCCCAAGAAAGATGGAAGATGAGCAGTTCAGATTCAGGTCAGGATGCAACACAACCAACCTGATGTTTGCAGTGAGACAGGGAGGGAGAAGAAGCTGGAGATGAGCAAAATGTCCAACTGGGCATTCCAGGACTTGGAGAAAGCATAAGGGAAGGTCCCAAGAAAGCTGATGTGGGAACTCATGAAAACACTGACAGAATTAATGCAGGCAACATTTAGGGACCCGAGACACAAGTATGAACAGTGTTCAGATCACAGGGGGGATCCCAGTGGTAGTGGGTGTGCATCAGGGTTAATCTCTTAGCCTACTTCTTTTCAGACTGGTAATGGACTAAATTAGAAATTGGATCACAAGGAACAGATAAAGATGCTTTATTCAGACAATGTGTCATTACAAATGGATTCTGAACAGAAATTGGCATATGGGACAAAATGGGAGTCTGGGTAGCAAATGTGGGGGTCATAAGAAGCTGAACATGGAGACAGAAGGGAAGTAAAAGCTTGAATCAGAGGCACTGCAGCCAACTGTCCCAAAGTATCATGGGTAGTTTGTGTCAGAACAATGCCAGAGAAGCTGAAGGTAAGGTGTACAAAACAATAGTGCAACTAGTATACAACATAGAAACCTTGGCAGAAGGAGAATCTTAAGGTGATAGAGATAAACAGTACCAAAGTATCATGGGTAGTATGTGTCAGAACAATGCCAGAGAAGCTGAAAGGTAAGGTGTACAAACAATGGTGTAACTAATTAGTATACGATATAAAAACCTTGGCAGAAGAGGAATCTTAAGGTAACAGACATAAACTTCCTGAGACAGGCAGTAAGGTGCATATCGTGGGAAAGACAAAGAATTGAGCACATCAAAGTGGAAGCCATGATAGACCCAATTACTCTGGAGTAGAAGAGCAGAGTAAGACTGTTCAGGCACAAGTGCACAAAAGAAGAAAATGATCAGGTAAAGCAGATTTAGGACAGACAGGAGGAAGGGAAGGGGACAAGAATATCCAGTCAAGGATGGATGGATTGTATGAGAGAAGAGGTGCAGCAGGCAGGTATGAGTGCTGGAGTTTACAGAGGGTCTCTGAATCAAAAGAAGTGGGACAAGATCACGAGACACACAGACCCCATGAAAAATGAGAAAAAGATGTTAATGATGATAATTGGATCCCTTTTTCATTAATGTGGTGCTCTAAAAAGATGTTAATGATGATAATGGAATCCCTTTTTCATTAATGTGGTGCTCTAAAAAGATGTTAATGATGATAATGGGATCCCTTTTTCATTAATGTGGTGCTCTAAAAGATGCTAATGATGATAATGAGATCCCTTTTTCACTAATGTGGTGCTCTAAAAAAGATGTTAATGATGATAATGGGATCCCTTTTTCATTAATGTGGTGCTCTCTAACCTTTCTCCCAAAAGTTCTCTATCTGCAAAAAGGATCTGCATTTTTTACAGGGAAACTTTGACTGCGGCAACATTTTGTCCCATTTCTTCAATAAGTTTATAACCTAAAGGATGACAAATGAATAAATATATCTGTGTCCACTTTCTTCAAATTTCCTTCATTACAGAACAGTAATAGGTTCATAGGTAGGTACTAGGCTACTGGCCCTAGGGCCTATATAAGCCTAGCCAAAAAGGTACCCTGGATTTTGCCACCCAAGAAAATTATTTTCCTGTGCCCTGTCGAGCAGAGCCATAGAGGTGATCCCTGAGGTGAATTTCCTATTTCCCATCCAATCATCAAGACTTTTCTTGAAGAGTCCTAATGAGGAGCTTTATTTGATATAGATAGGAAGTTTGTTCCAGAGTATGGGAAGTCTCTGGGACAGGAATCTATCCTTCCAGCATGTTCTGTTTATTGTGGTGACAAGGTTTAGGTCCCTAGAGCATGTAGCTCGGAGGGACTGGGATTTCTTTAAGTGGAGCATGTCCAACAGCACTGGGTTTGCCATAGCTTTGTATGTTAGGCAGAGATCGCCTCTGAGTAGGCGATATGTGATGGAGTAAAGCTGGAGTTTTTTGAGATGGTCTGCATAGGGCATCTGTTTGAAGCTGGTAATCCTCTTTGTGAGGTATTTCTGTGGCTTTCCAGTTATTGTAGACATCTTGTGAGGTACATAACAAAAGAGGCGTTGTACTCTATAATGGGTCTAATGAGTGATGAGTAGAGAGGAACAATGACCTTTTTTTTCCTGGATGAGAAACCTTTTGTGATGAAGTGTGCTATGTAGAAGGATTTCCTGACTACTGTGGCGATGTGATTATCAAAGGAGAGACTACTGTCTACCTGTGTCCCAAGGTCTCTTATCATACTTTCAGAGTTAAGTAGACTACCACCTATGTGTTAGCTCATGGGTATACAGTTTTTACCAAAGGGGATGACAATGCACTTTTTGGCACTGAGCTTGAGGCCATGGATTTAACACCAGGCATCTGTCTCAGAGAGGCCCTTTTGTAGGATGTCCACATCCTTAGGAGTTTTGATTACGGCTCCTAGTTTGCAGTCATCTGCAAACTTCGTTAGCCAAAGACCTTTTGTGTTAGCCTGTACTTCAGAAAAGTAGATACCAAACAAGAGAGGACACAGGACTGAACCCTGTGGTACTCCACTTGTCTGAAGTCAGATTTGGAGCCTGCTACTTTCAAAGTGTGGTTTCTGTCAGTGAGCCATTTGGCAACCCATCTAGTGACATGGGGATTGATACCTAGTTTAGTGAGTTATATAATTCCAGAGTGGGGGGATGGTGTCAAAAGCCTTGGCGAGTTCTAGATAGGCTGTGTGAACCACCTTACCCTCATCTATGGCTTTGGTGACTGCGTCAAAGAAGTCTATCAGGTTTAGGAGACATGATCTGCTGCTTACAAACCTGAACTGGATGGGGTCCAGAGTTTGGAGATTACCAATGTCGTTGTTTATAATTTCCATGATGATACGTTCCATGGCCTTGCAGACCAGGCTCATCAGATTAATGGGTCGGTAGTTCCTGGGATCCATGGTGGCTTCCCCTTTGTGGAGTGGGATAACCGTCGCTGTGTGCCATTCAGTGGGCACAAAGTCTGAGGTGAGGCTATGATTGAATATGGTGCTTAGGTGGGGTGCCAGGTCATACTGTAGTTCATGTAGAATGCAGCCTGGGATGTTGTCAGGTCCCATGGATGCTGTGTTCTTGGCTTTGGAGAGTGCTTTTTACCTGTGCAGTTGTGAACTTTTCATTCTTGCAGTATAACTTTGCATTCTTCCAGTATAGAGACAGGCCCTTTAGGGGATGAGAGGGGGGGGGGGGCAAAGTTAGCACTGAACCTATCTGCCAGGACGTTGGCAATATCAGTTGGTTCTGTATATTTAGTGCCATTGTGCTGTAACTCAGAGCAGATCTGAGTGTTGCCATTGAGATTATTGACATACTTATAGAATGCTTTATGGTTGTCTTTAGAATATGTGGCGATTTTGTTTTCGCAACTAGCTTTGGAGGATTTTATGAGGGATCTCAGCTTCTTACTGAGGCTGAACAGGGAGCTCCTCCAATCATGGGATTTTACTTTTTTTGCAACAGTTTCTTTCTTCTGTCGTAGAGTTTGTTTATGGCAGGAGACCACCAGATTGGCTTCCTTTTATTGGAGGATAGCATCGTAGTTCTGTTAGGGATAGCGTGATCCATGCACTCGTGTAAGTGCTTATAAAGTGCATTTGTGTTTGATTCAGCAGTTATACCTCTATTGTCTGTCTGCATGGGTGTCGTGAAGTTTGCCACATCTGTCTTAAGAAGTGTGAAGTTGGCTTTGGACAAATTTATTTATGGTGGTTTCCCTAATGGGGGTGGGGGTGGGATGTGGATGTCTAGGGTGATTAGCTTGTGGTCGGATCTGACGAAAAAGGAATTTGCCTCTGGTGTGGAACACTGATCGCCCATGTTGGTAATGATCAGGTCTGGGATATTGCTGCCCCTGGTGGGGTTGTGTATAAGTTGATCCAAGGCATTGGAATTTATGAATTCCAGAAAACGTTGAGCAAAGAGTTGGTACATGAGTAGTTTTCCCAGTTAATGGTGGGGTAGTTGAAATTGTCCATTATTTGGGTGTTGGGTTGTACCCTAATATTTTTCATTGTATCAAGAAACGAGGAGTAGGAATCCTGGGGCATGGTGGGGGATCTGTAGCAAGTTACAATTTGGATTGCAGTCTTGCCCAGAGTTAGTTGCACTTGGATAATCTCAGATGCATTATGCTGAGCAACTAGCCTGGAGGTGTGGATATCCTTAATGAATATGGACACGCCTCCACCTTTAGTGTTTTGGTCCAGGTTAGGTGGCTGAAAGGTGTGGTATAAATTATAGCCATGTAATGCAGGGGTATTCTCTGGAGCCTTGAACCAGGTCTCTATCACTGCACAGATGTCGATGTTTTCCATTCTAAGGAGTGCCTCGAGAGAATCCTTTTTGAGGTTTAGACTTCTAGCATTACCCTCAGATTTTGCTTGCTTCTACCTGTTAAGGTGGTGAACTTGTCACTTGAACTTGCATAAAAAAGGCACTATAGGGGTGGCAAGAGCTTTAGCCAGTATCTGGTATCCCAAGGGCGACAGGTGCAGGCCATCTCTGGCAAAGCATCGTGGTCTGTCAATCATGTTATCCCAGGCAGACAGACACTGGATCCCCTTAGAATGAAACCAGAAGCTTAGCCAATTGTTGAAGTCAATCATTTTGTCCTTGTACTGTGGTATCATTCTACTGCAGTGGTGGTGCTGCGGGTAGCATTGTCGCCTCACAGTAAGATGTCCTGTTCGATTCTCAGCTAGAGCGTCTTCTGTGTGGAGACATGTGTGAATGGGCGTACTTTTGTTGAAGGTTGTGCGTCAGGGCCGGCAACTCGGCATGTAAAAATCTACTGCCAATCATTAGCGGACCGGAGTTCCGCTGTGGCGATCCCTAACTGAGAAAAGTCAAAAGACACAACAACTGTGGTATCATTCTGGGTGATGGCAGGATGCTACTCAGGGCTAGGGTCATACCTGCCTGGGCTATAAGATCGGAGAGCTCCTCCATGTCTCTTTTCATGTAGTCCAGGGAGTTACGTCTCAGGTCATTTACACCAGCATGGACAATGACAGAGTCATACTTGTACTTGTTGTGGAGTGACTTGAGTACATGTATTATGTGGTGGATCCTGGCAACTGACAGGCAGCTGACAGTAACTTTCTCCTTGTTTAGCCTGGTGAGTGGAACATCAGTGTGCCCGACTATAGAATCACCTATAAGTAGAGAGTTGGGTATGTTGTTATGCCTTATGGGCTGTGGTTGATTGGCACACTGAATTTGTGGGCTATGTGTTATTTGGGTTGTGTTGGGGGTGGAGGTTGCTTGCGTTTCTGCTTTGGAGGTCTCTGTTGCTTGAGAAGATTTTTATTGAGAGCCTCCATGAATGGAGGTGTGTGTTGTTGTGTGTCTTTTGGTGGTGTAGGTTTTTAGGGACTATGTGATGAGTGTGGTGTGGTGTAAGTGTTTACCTTCTCCTCTTGACTGTCTGGTCCAGTCTTGGATGAAGACAGCTTTGCTTCCAGTTTGGCTATATAAGTGCATCTCTCACAGGTTGTAGTGTTGGGTGGTAGGAGGATAGGGTTGTCTGTGTACATAAGGCAATTGCTACATTGCCCCACGATGCCCAGATTCATCAGGTAAACAGGAGAAAACACCGGGAGCTGTCCCTTAGAGATGCCTGGATAGGTGCTTATTTATCAAATACTAAAAACTGTTTTCCTCAAGACAAGTGAGGAAAGTTGACTGCTGTAGTAATTTGTAGCTTATTTAGTGCTTTCAATGAGTTCTGAGCAAGTGATGAGCTCAAAGAAACAGATTTGAGTGGTAAAACTAAAAAACTGGCTAGTTCTAAAGGAAAATTTGAAGAGCAGACTTTATGACACCAGGAACAGTTTAAACCTAGCTAAGCGGTGATGCATAAAGTGTATTTTTTATATAAAACAGTAGCAAATGAGCAAACTGATTTCAACAAGTTAACCAATTAACCAACAAAAAGCTAAAAACTGAGCCCCGTTCCAGCACTCTTCGATCAGACAAGTTCTAACTGCACACTCCTGCCACTAGGGTGCAGGGGAACCTTCTCCAAAAAAAAGATGGTCTGGATTAGTGCTCAAGTTATAGAAACAAAGCTAGATTCAGCAGGTCTGAATTTAGTCTATGCTACAGCAAACAAGGCATACCAATTTCAGAAAGAAACAGTTCAAATAAGCAGGCACAATAAGCCTTTAACCAGAAACTCCCAGCTCAGAAGTGCAGAATCTACCCTCTCCTGCCACAAGAGTGCAGACCACACCTTCTTAATGCAAAATAAATGGCCCAAAGCCCAAGTGCTTAAACCAGAACTAATACACTTTTAGAATAACAGACACTAAGCCTTCAATCAGCAACTCCCAACTTAGAAGGATGTAAGCTACCTGTCCTGCCACAACAGTGCCGACCACAAACCTTCTTAATGTAAAACAACCGGTCTGAAGCCCATGTACTTCAACCAAATAACTTTCAAAGAATAAAAACTAAAAGGAAGCCCTCCTCTACCAATATCACATTTATAACTCTGCTGTATGGAAAGCCTTTATTTTACTTTACTACCTGCCCAGCCAAATATAACTCAATATACAGGATTGGCAACAACCAACATGACCACTGAAGGAGGGAGATGCTATCTCCTGCACAGGTACAGCTCCCAACAATGGTGGCAGGTGAATGCCAGAGCATGGAGCTTAATGCACCTGTCTGGTTTAAATTTTTTACACGTTTTGAATATTTTCATTAAGATGATTTTACTGCACTACATTTATCCTTGTTTTTTTGTACTATAGTTATTAATGTTTCTGTAATAATGTTCGAGTTAGTAGTTTTTGTAAAGTGTTTGGTTCTAAGCACTAAAATAAACTTTAACTGAAGCCAAGGAACCTTGGTATTGTTTTCTCTCACTATTCCTTAAATATTCCGAGCACAGCAAAATAATGCAAAACCAGCTTGAGTAGTATAAACCTTACATATCACACAGCTTAATCACTCAACTAATAGTCAAACAATCTATCAATCAATGACAACACTCTATGACAGGTAATGAATCATAACACACTGCATGCCCACCAGGGACATCGCACAGTTTCACCATTCAACTAATAATCAATCAATGACAACACTCTATGAAATATAATAAATCATAACACACTGCCTGTCTACCAGGACTAATTCAAATGAAAATCATTAGCACTTAACCTCTTAACCTTGTGTGAACAGTTCATGGTAAATAATATACGAACAGTGCATCATTAAAATATCTTAAACCATATGAACACTTACACCTGATCAGCATTATTCTTATTTACCTTAATACACAACATATTATTATGAAATTGTTAAATTATTTAACCGTGTGTATATGCATAATGACCAATTTGTATCTGTCTATATAGTTGTGTAGTATCCCTAATTCATTTCAAAAGTATAGCTTTCAATATGACCTTAAGAGCGACTTATCCCCAAAGATTCAATTACTTGCTGATGACCTATTATTAACTAGTGGTGACATCGAAACATCTTTAGATCACTTACTTAATGCTCTAGACCTATTTGAAAAAAAAAACTATCAGGTTTAAAATTTAACCACAACAAAATCCAAACCCTTTTAATAAATAAAAATGTCACTAACAGAATGAGAAATCACAAACACTTTAACTGGGATATTACACAAATTAAATACCTACAATCTCTATAAATTACAAAAAAATAATAAAACACAATTACTAATCTTATAGATAATTGGAACTGATTTTTTACTTTGAAGACAGACTAATGTTAATTAAAATTATATTACTACCCAACATTATTTCCATTAGCCAGTCTCTGATCATTCCCCCACTTAAGAAAGTAAAAAAAAAAAAAAAGATTAACAATATTTTTAAAAATTTCTCTGGCACCTCAAAAAGCCCAGGATATCTTTACAATGATGCACTGCAAGTTGGGAAGAAGGAGATATTAGTTTCCCTAATGTTGATTTTTATATGAATGCTGCCATCTTTAACATAATTTTCTTATGGATAAATTCCTAATACACTTCATATTGGAAATTAATAAATGAAAAAATCTTAATAAACAACAACAAAACGTTAAAGAAAAACTGCCACCAACTTCCCAGAGCAGCACAGTCCAACAAAATTAAAGCATATAATCCAAGAACACTGATGGACTCAAGGAAGGGATGATTCTCCAGGTTAAAAACTTAATTTATTGTAGGTCATAAGCACTTTTACAGCTACTGCTGCTTCATCAGATAACAAACCAAAGCTGGTTTTTAAAACAAAGAAGTGACACAGTATTAAGTCACGTGATAGCTAAAATATATGCTATTTAAACAGCGCATAAAAACATGCACATATAAATGCAACATAAAAACTATATAACATTTTTTTTATAAAACTTCCTATAAGCAAGTAAAAAAATACTGATTTAGCTAACAAGAAAACAAACATACATAATTGCAGATGCAAAGGCAAATACTCTCATCTCGATAGTGCTCTTGACTTCAGTTTGGGTTGAATGGGTACAAATAATCCACAAACCACCTATAAAATACTACTTGTTGTTTACAGATTAAAAATATATTTGTCCTCCTAAGTAGTATTTTATAGAAGGTTCATGGATGATTTGTTCCTTCTGTGTAATGGAACAGAAGATGAACTCAGGGAATGTGACAAATATATTAACAATACTACAACATTTTTAAGATTTACTTCTAATGTGTCCTCTAGTAAACTAGATTTTTTGGATGTCACTGTAGAGATGGATGGTGATGGGGGTTTGTTAACCAGATTATATAGGAAGTTTTGTCATGTTAATTGTCATGTTAATCATTTATTAGCTAAAGACAACATGCACCCCCCTCACATTTTTCAGAATGTTGTCAGGAATCAAATAATTAGAGCTTCTAGGCTTAATGTTCAGAACAGTGATTATGAACCAACTTAATATTTTACTCACTGAACTGGTTGATAGAGGTTAAGATACACACAATATTTTAAATGAACATAGGTGAGGTTCAGTCTCTTAGATCTAGCACAGCTAAACCTTATTTTTCTAGGACAGACCAGGCAATGAAGGATAAAAGAAAGGACTATAAACCTAGGCTTCCATTATATCATTCTTCTGACGTCTCTTTCTGTATGAATGTCATTAAGAGACATTGGGGAATTTTAACAACGGACCGTGATATCAGTAAGTTGATAGACACTACTTCCAGATTCCTTTTTAGAAACATGAAATCATTGAAAAGGCAGCTTCATTACCCCATCATGGATTCAGTGCAGCATAGAAACAAAGTTACGATACCTTGTGGTAGGTGTTCAATGTGCTCATACATTGATAGCAGTGCAAAATTTACACATCCAGTCCAATAAAGGGATTATGACTTTCATATATTTGCTAATTGCAGTACAGAACATGTTGTTTATTTAGCCCACTGTAAGGAATGTTACAAATTTTATACAGGAAAGACTGATAGGGCTTCAAGGGGGAGAATAAAGGAGCATGTTTATTATGAACAAAAGGGAAGCACAACTAGTGCTTTGTCAAAACATGTACTGGCCACTGATTCTACGCACACATTCAAATTTCTTGTTATTTGTAGTCTTTGAGACTATAAGGAGTGGAGATATAAGGAATCAAACTGAACAGATGGAAGTTAAATGGATTATCAGGTTGAGGGGAGATTATGGGTATGGGTTGAATGAGTTTGTGCCCATTAAACCCAAACTGAAGTCAAGACCACTAGCCAGATGAGAGTATTTACCTTTGCATCTGCAATTATATATGTTTGTTTTCTTGTTAACTAAATCAGTATTTTTTTATTTGCTTATAGGAAGTTTTATAAAATTTTTTTATATAGTTTACATGTTGCATTTATATGTACATGTTTTTATGTGCTGTTTAAATAGTATATATTTTAGCTGTGTTTCTTTAAATTCTGTGGTCATGTGACTTAATACTGTTTCACGTCTTTGTTTTAAAAACCAGCTTTGGTTTAATGTGTTTGCTATCTGATGAAGTAGCAGTAGCTGTGAAAGTGCTTATGACAAACAAAGTTTTTAACCTGGAGAGTCGTGCCTTCTTTGGGTACATCAGTGTTCTTGGATTAACAACAAAACATTATTTGAACCCCTTATTAAAATAGACAGAAATATCTTTATATGGTCATTAAAAATAAACATACAAGAAAATAAACAGAAATTAAAATCCTGCTCTCTCATCAACCTAATATTAATAAATTTTAAAAGATTTACTCAGTCTAACCATTTAATTAAAAACGTATTAATATCTTAAACTTATACTTACACTAACAAGTGTTTAAGCTCCTTTGACATAAATAAAATGTTTGAATTTAGAGAGAGTAACTTACTATACTTGAGACAATTTTTGTCTACAAACAAAATTCATTCAGCTAATTATAATTGCTAGGTATAGTCTACATAATAGCAACTAGCAAGATATACAAACCTGTAGAGAATTTTTCTATAACAAAATTATATTATCATTACAAACTCATGGAAATGATACACCTAAAATTCTGGAATCAATGTTTATTATTATTAATGGCTCTCTAAGAGGCACCTCATTCATATCTTTGACTTATAAAACCATTAGATCTGATTTCAGTTTTACAGATGCCTCTTATTGGAATTACTCTACTAAAACAAAGAAGACTTCACTACCAATAATGAATAACTCTTCCTAAGATCAATAGGAAAAACAACAATCACCCCCTAATGGAGGATATACACTTGGAAATGTATTCATAGATATTACTTAAAAGAATTGTAAAAATATATAAAAAGAATGATATGAAATGCTGGAGATGCTATGCAGTAGACACTGATTGGTATCATATGATTATTGCTTGTAAAATGTTATCTTTATTTTGGAACAAATTCAGAAATTTCTGTAATGCCTTATGGACTGATAATTGTATAATTTCTGATTCTTTCATCATATTCAATGTGCCAATTCTGGAGGTTGTACCCAAAATTCAAGTAAACATATTATGGTCAATCCTTGCAGTTGCAAGGAAAGTTGTAACAAAAAAAATTGGAAAACCAATTCTTCTCTCTCTCTTAACAATGAATTTATTTATTTAGCCAAATCACTGTGTGATAAAGAAATTTCTAACATAATGCTGAAAAAAAACTCACCACATAAATGAATTGCTTGGGAAGAGTTGCATCTATTATTACAGAAATGTTAGTTGATTTTCTGAATGTAACAAATGTATAACTTTGTTATGGATTCTGTATATAGTTCTTTTTTAGTTATGTTTGCAAATATATCATTGTTTTATTGTTCTTATTACAAATAAAAAAAACATTGCTGGCAAAAAAATTATAACTTTCAATGAGAAAAAAAATCACTAACCAGCTGCCTAGGCCAAATGTCATTTTTATCAATATTACACTGGTAAAACATTTTAGCTAGCTTATTTTTAAAGTACCTCTTTATGTTACTCAGTCCATACAATTCAAGCAGACTCAGCATGCCTTTCAAGCTATGTGATTTTAAGGGTCGAACTTATGAACGTATGTTTTTTATCATTCTAATCCTTTTTCTCGCCCAGTTCATACTCTATTTCATCAATATTTCTCAGCTTAACAGTGTTCATCTTTTCCTGCTCAACCTTGCAGTTCTTTTATTTTCATAACTGCTTCATCCAGATTCTCAAAAGTTCATACCCACCAGTCCAAAACACTTTTAAAATAGCAGGAAGTGAGTTTATACATATCACAGGTTTCTCTGTTTCTGTCCTTTTATTGCTTCAACTAATCAAAAATGCTGATTTAAAGTACCCCATGAATAGTCATGTTCAACATATACAGGTCTCCCATCCAGTGTTAGCCTTCTACCAGGTTGCCAAAACTACCACAGCATGCCAGAAATCTTGGCCCTGTTGGCCTACATAACTCACATCTACCTTCCATGGCCATCATTTACAAGACATTCTCCCCACTGAGTCATTGTAAACTCTGTTCGTTCTGCCATTGCGACTTTCACAGAATCCATCAAACATGTTCCCTCTTCACTCTCCAAGATTCTAAATAATCTCAACTTTCAATTCCTTCCTTACCCTCAATTCCTATTACTTGGTTTTCAATGTGCTCAGTTTGTTTTGCCACCTCTACTGCCTTCCCCATACCTCAGATACTTTTTATTTAATAGGTTCCAGGGCCTTCTGTTCACATGTAAATACATTTTCATCTCTATTCCAGTCACTTCCAGACACTCTAAACAGCTCTGGTATATTCCACAGTTCTGGCTACCATTTTCAAGCAGTCACCCCCATAATATGTAATCGTATCAACTGTCTTGTTTCTCTACTTGATGGCCAAAAACAGTCTGGCCACCATATTCCAGCTCCTAACTTAACCTTTAAAAACCTCCAGTTCACTAACAAACTCCATTTTTTATCTCTTATTGCCATAAGACACCTTCATGTTTCAAGGGAACAAAAGCTGCACTTAACAGGTTAACTGTAAAGTTAACCTATTAACCTGCCCTTAATAGGTTAACTTTACAACTTAGTGGTTTTAATTGAGGAGGTAACACATTTCATGTACAGTTAGGTTTCAACAGTTTGTTGCTTCTGATTACTGTGTCCACCCCAAATAAGGAAGGCAAACATTTAGAAAGGGTAAAAAACTGCACCCAAAAGCCAAATATGATGATTAGACTCTGTATATTTTTTGAAAAGCCCTTACCTGCCCGGGACCAATGCTCTGCATCAAATTGTGATGCTTTCATATTTTTGAAGGGCTGGTACACCTGTCCCTAGTCAGCCATCTCCATCCTGTGCCCATCCCTAATGAAATTAACAAACTACAACTGGGAAAACCCAAACAATTATCTCATACTTACTGCTGGTTCTGGTACCAGGAACCAGTATTTGCTGCACCATCATTCCTGCTTTGGTGTCACAAGGTGAAACTGTCTCAAAGTTCTTAATATATAACCAAAGATGGTCCACTGGGATGTCATACCCTGCAAATAAAATAAAAATAAGAATAAAATTAAACTGTATGCTTTCACTGACTTCTAAACTATATGTGCGTGTGTGTGTTCTGCAATACACACACACACACACACACACACACACACACACACACACACACACACACACACACACACACACATTATAAATATATAATACACACACACACACACACACACACACACACACACACACACACACACACACACACACACACACACACACACACAAATGATATTTTGAGTTTCAGGCATGGGCTAAAAGCACTTTAGAGCCTACCTGACAGACATAACAGCTATTACAATGGTAGTCAAACACATCGGATAAAAATAAAATAAAATACACAAAAGCAGAGCTACATTTAATAAACAAATCATGGATAAAGGCTGGTCACCTCCTTAGTGAAACAGTACCTTTCCAAATTCTTATGTTAGAATTTAGGAATAATATTACCCTGACAAGATCACTTCCAGGCCATTTCTCTTGAGAAAATCTTTTCCACATTCATAACCTCATTTTTTTCTTTTTTCTGCAATTGCAATTTCTATACTACCTATTTTCAAGCAGTGAAATTCAGAAAGAAATCTTTTCCACCAGTAACCTGGTTACCTCTTTTGATTGAGCCTAAGATGGGCCCAGACAAAAATTAAACTATATGCGGTAATATAAGAAAAATAACGTAAACCATAAGAATAAAACTGCAATATATTAAGACAATATGCTCATCAACTATACTAAATACATACAAAATGAAAACATGTTTATACTCATGCAGTGTACAAGCTGTGGTAGTTTTCTTATTTAACTAAACAGACATTGGCATAATGGTTAAGGTGTTCACCTTACAGACACAAGGTGCAGGGTTTGATTCTCAAATGGGGTAAAAACATACCAACTATACTAAACAAATACATACAAAATGAAAACATGTTTATACTCATGCAGTGTTCAGGCTGTGGTATTTTTTTTTACTTAAAATGCTGAAGTTAGTGAACTTGCAGACTGCCAATAATCATAAATTCAACTACTTCAGAGTGGTGCTGGAGTTCATTTAACTGCCACAGAGTTCAACGTTTACCTTTCTCATTACGCTTTGCATGAAATTTGACAATAAAATAATAGTGATATGGAGCAGGTCTGACATTTGCAGGAAGTGCATCTGAGACAAAGACACTGTAGTAGAAAAAGTTCCATAACCCAGAGTAGTCTGACTTTGAACAATAAGGAGAAACCCAACAGGTTTATGTATACCTATAAAAGGAAGCGATAAGGTAGCTTCTAAGACTATTCATGTACCCAAGTGGTGGGCATGTCACAATTACCGGTCTGTATAATGCACATAGGACACCACCTGCTCACAAATTAATGGGCATACAGCCAAACTTCCTGAAGGAAGACAATCTATCCTCACTTCTGGGAGATAAAAGAACAGACTTTGTTGCTTTAGGCTATAAAAACAAGGTTACGTGCAATTCATCAAAAGAGACATTAAGTTTCAGAAGAAGCCTATGTAGGGAAAATGCAATGGCTAATGGCATTCTGGCCCATAGGTCAAAGAGCATCTTTCTGTTCGAACATGTTCCAAACTGGTAAAGCACTAGTGAACACCATTCCAGCGAGGACATGAATTAACAGAACTGGGTTAAAAAAATGTCAAGACACTGAATAATCCTAGCAATCAAAAGGCACATGCCATTAGTAGAAGAAATACCCCATGTAAAAGCAGGTGCCAAGCCTGCTGGTGAAGTGCAAATA
The DNA here is from genome assembly GCF_019279795.1 of Protopterus annectens. Lineage (NCBI taxonomy): Eukaryota > Metazoa > Chordata > Ceratodontiformes > Protopteridae > Protopterus > Protopterus annectens. Next base: position 1,868,691,903 of record NC_056732.1, read on the forward strand.
TTGCAGATACACATATATGTTAAGGACAGCTGACCTTGAACTTGGTGCACAGCAAACCATGGAGTAAGGTCAACAGAGTTTCATAAGCACATATTCTGATTATTTGTTAGTCAGGGTAATGTACTGATCCAAAAGCCAAATTCTGACACTGGCAAGGTGTACTGTGCAAACAGTACATGTAAAACAGTACAGCCAATGTCTGGTATACCTTGGATAACCCTGAGTGCAGTATTAGTGGAGACATATAGAGTGCAAAGTATATAATGCAATGTATACAGATATGAACAAGGTCATGGGTTTGAGCTAGCAGCAGCTGTATCAATATTCAATTCATGTGGAGAAGGACACATCAGATGACAAGGAAGGGAAGAGAAGGTACAGGAAGGGGCTAGAGAGAAAGTGAAACATGTTTACGTTAGAGTGCTGTGCATACAATTATGGCATTCAGTTCCATCAAACAAGTGACAAGAAACACATGAATGTAAATCTTTAGAATGCTGGAGATTCTTCAACTGAGAGAGGGTTCCAAAGTCTGGGACCAAGCATGAAGAATGAGTGGTCTTATGCTTTGATTCTTTTGTGGACAAGTTCACAGGGATAAAGGAACAGGACTATGATCTGACATTACATTCACTTGTGGTTTTAGTTCGCCTACAAAAAGAAAAAAACAAGTTTTCAAGGTTGTACTAAAAACTCTTAACATACAGATGATATGCCATTGTCTTACAACAAAGATCTAATTCCCACCTTCCTATGTTCCTTGTGTCCTCTTCACTCATCTTCCTCCTCACCCTTCCAACCCCTTTATGACTTTTCTCTTCTCTCGTCCCCCTCCCCACATCGTTTCTCTCCTTCTATATCCCCTTCCACTATTTTTCTCTTGTCTTAATACAACACATTTAATTTCTCACTAATTAACCTAACATACAAACTTTCACTGAGGGCAGGATTCACGAAGGCTTGCACGGAGTCTAAGAGTAGTGTAAGACTCCATGCAGCCTTCGCGATCCAGGAACAGCCCAAAGTCCGTGTAAGAGACCAGCTAAAACGTCTCTTACACGGAGTGGGCGTGGATAAGCTAATCACCTCACTTGCAGCCGAATAGCATGCAAATGAGGATGATTAGCGATCCAGGAAGCCCAAAACAGCCCATGTAAGAGCCGTTTTAGCTGCAGAAATGTACTCAGTTGACAACTGAGTACGTTTCTGCAAAAACCACAACGGAGCCATGTCAGCTCCAAATAAAGGGTGCATATGTGTCAGGCAGCATGCCAATGGCCAAATATGTGGCCATTGGCAAGGTAACCTGATGCAAAAGTAATAAAAATATAATTTTTTTTTTCGGCGATCGCCGATGTTTAAACCCAGCGCAGCCCCGCGCAAACGGGCTGCGCTGCATAATACATAAAAATGAAGGTTATAAACCCACAAATGTGGGTTTTATGCAATACATGGATTTTCAATGCAGGGACCAGCAGACCAAAAACAACATGGCCACCGTGTAGTGGTTGCTAAGGGGGGAAGCTGAGTCTAAGAGATGTAACTAAGCATTAGTAGGCAATCTGATGCAAATGAGTGTTAGTATACTGAATTCCACTGTCACATAGCAAATGAGCACATTCTGAGTAGTGTAAGAGTTACAGAAGGGGGAGGAACAGAGTAGGAGATAGGTGACATCACAGGGGGGAATGGCAGAAAGAAATGCAGTTCATTGGAGGTCAGAGTTACATGACAGATGTCAGACACATATCATGGAAAGAGGAGTGCCACAACATAAGCATGGGAAAGTCAAGAAATGGAAGGTGTACACTGTTGCCTACACCAAAGTTTCTTGCCATGAAGCGCGAGTAAGACAGTGTGCGCGCGTGTAAGGCAGTCTGAGCATGTGGGAGCGTGTTGGGAGATGTTTAACACTGTTTGCGTGGGTGTGCGTGTTTTAACCCGAATAAGCAGATTCTGAACCGTGTAAGCATGTGTGCGTGCGTGTAAGCCACTGTGAGCGTGTTTCTGCTGGTATACACGCTGCTCCCCCCTGAGGAAACAGAAAGGAAAAAGGAAGCAACAGAATTAGTAGGAAGCTACCAGGGAATACTGCTGGAGCTAGCAGGTGAAAACAATTAGAAGCAGGCAATTACACAGGCAGAATGGTAGCTCAGCCCAACACTTAAAAATCTGCAAACAGCAGTGCAAGATGTTTCTCTCAAGAGACACTGCAAGACAGGAGTAAGCTATTAGAAGTGAAAACTGAAAAAGCTGAACTCAGAGCAGAAATGTTAGGGGCTGCCATAGCTGTCATAATGAGACATAGGCGACTTGCTGAGGGTGGTGACAATGCAGATGGTGCCAGACAACCCACAGTGAGGAGACGGAGAAGAGTGTACAGGCCCAGGGTCACCTACCACGGGTTACATGAGCTGGAGATAGTAGAGCTATAGAGTGGACAGAGACCTCCTGCAGCAAATAGTGGAGCTGTGCAGGCCACGCCTCACACACAGAACCAACAGAGGGGAACCCATCCCAGTGGAAACCAAGGTATGTGTTGGCCTAAGAATACTAGCAACAGGTACCTTCCAGAGACCAACTGGTGATATGATGGGGATATCACAGGCATCAGCCTCCAGGGTACTGCACCAGTTCCTGGATGCCATGTCAGCACATGTCGGTGATTATGTATATTTCCCCAATGCCCGTGAGGTATTGGCCAGCAATATGCGTCTCTTCCAGCAAATAGCGGAATACCCTGAGGTAGTGGGTGCAATAGACTGCACGCACATACGCATCAAAGCACCAGCCGGTGAGCGGGTAGGGCCTACATTAACCGCAAGGGCTTCCCTCCATCAACTGCCAGGTCGTGTGTGATGCCCAGGGCATAATAATGAATGTGTGTGCTGGCTGCCCTGGGAGTTACCACGATTCCCACATCTGGCATTTGACGCAGCTGTACCAGACATTTGCCAATGGGGACATCCCACACGGACACCTAGTGGGGATGCAGGTTATGCACTGGAGCCGTGGCTGATGACACCCATCAGAAACGCACACACACCTGAACAGGAACGCCATAATGAGGCACATGCACAAACACGTAATGTAATAGAGCGTGTGTTTGGGCTGCTCAAGTCACGGTTCCGGTGTCTGGACACATCTGGTGGAGCCTTGCAGTACACACCAACTACATGTACCCAAATTGTCATGGTATGTGCTATGCTACATAATATGATCTTGCGAAAACAGCTGCAGCAGGACCAGCATAGGGCTGGGCCAAACAGCCCCCACCATTGCCAAGGCCATCACAGGCAGAGCGTGACTCGGAGGAGGAACAACCTGAGCCTGCCCCAGTAGGCAGAAGGAGGCGTGCCCAGTATGCCCTGGCCTTGGCAAAGAGGCAACGCATAGCACATACACTGGCTCAGTAGGAACCCTGGGAATGATACCCCTCTGACTCACTCAAATAATAACATGGATGCCTAAAATGACATGACCTGCTCACAAACATGTACAGGGAAGTGTAATATGCGCATCCGACAGAGGCAGCCCTGCAGCACCACCTGAGGCATGAATGCCATGTGTTAAGTAATGTAACACCATGTACTATATGCACACCTGAGGACCCTGACTAACATCCTACCCTCACCAAGCATCATGCCACAATATGACAATGAGATGATCAAGTGCAATAATTGACTGAAGTATCGCAGTTAGTCAAAGGGGATCCAATGTGTGCCAGCCTGGGATGACATGCTGAGCATGACATGATGCTCCACCTGCTAGGACTGGCGTGCACCTATCAGTGCAGGCCATATGGATACTGGCAAAGGCTGTTGTTACCCACAGCGTGCCCTGAATAGGTAAGGCTCAAAACACAAACCTACCTCCATAGGTATCAGAAGGGATAAGAATAAGTTAAGGGATAAGTCGAAACAGCAAGATGCATGCAGTCTAAACTCACCCAGTATGGAGAATGTTGATATCTGTGCTGTAACAGAAAACTGGGTCAAGGCTCACAACAGCACCCTAACACTACCAGGTTACACCTCATACTGTGCTGTACAGCCTCAAAACATGGAACAAGCTACAAAAGGAGGGTGACTAGCAATAATTGTCAAGGATAACCACACCCCCATGTTGGTACCACAACAAGAAGCAGCATGGACTAGCCATGGTCAAGTAACAGTGGCTAAAACTGCCCCCCAGTTTATAGCCTGCTACAGACTACCATCCCAACACCAGGAACTGCACCTGGCCTATGCTGGAATACATGAATATATCAAGTCCTCCAAACCACATTATATTGGGTGACTGAAAATACCCAGACATAGACTGGGAGCATTATACTAGCTCCAACACTGTAGGACAAAAGTTCATAGAATCCATAAACCAAAATGCCCAGGAACAACGTACCACTCCCACAAGAGGGGTAAGCATACTGGATGTGATAATCAGCAACATGGGTACTGGATGGCAAGACGAGAAGTGTATTGCTCACTGGTAAAACCAGACCATAGAGTAATCACACTGGATATACAAATCCTGACCACAGTCCCTGGCCAGAAAACCACAGTGGAAAACATGTGTAAAGCAATATTTGCACTCCTCCAAACTGATGTGGAATCCATTAAAGGTCCTGTGCAGGTGCAAAATATGGGCCACACCTCAGAACCTGTAATATAGCCATTCCATGAACACTGCCAGGAATGCTTGGATTATGCAATCCTAAATTAAAACAAGACACAATGCCATACACGCAGGCATCTGGCATGGTGGACACCAGCCATAACCAAACCATGCAAGAGAATGAGGAAGCTACTACATGATAGAGCAAACATAAACAATGAAGTAATCACTGATCAGTAGTATGGCAATAAAATAAGCCTAGCACTTGTTCTCAATACTTCTCTACTAAGTAAGCACTCTCGTACTAAGTAAAGCACTACATCTACTTACCACCCCTGTGAATATCCACTTCCCTTAAAGGTATACCACTCCCTTATACTGTTCTAGCATGTCGAGTGGTAGATTACTGGCGTCGTCTCCAGTTCAGCTGGTCAATCTGGGTATCTTGAGACAATGCTACAATTGTCTCATGTACACAGACAACCCTCTCCTCCTCCCAACAAACACAAATACATGTGAGAGATGCAACTATATAGCCAAACTGGAGGCTGAACTCTCTCAACTCAGGGCTGGCATGACCAGACAGGAGGAGATGGAAACCACACACACAACAATCCCAGTCCCACATAGACCTACCACAACTGCAAACCAAACACATAAAAACACAAAGACATACTCGGAGGCTCTAATAAAAACTTACCAAAACAACAGAGGCTCCCAAAGCAGACATCCAAAAATCCACCACCTCAAAACAAAACACATGCAACACATACTTCAATAAATCAGTGTGTCGACCAATCGCAGCCCTTAAGGCCAAACACCTTGCCTGATACACTAGTAATAGGTGACTCCATAGTCAGACACACTGATGTCCCACTGACCAGGCTGAACAAGGAGAAGGTGACTGTGAGCTGTCTATCGGGAGCTAGGATCCGCCACATAACACACGCACTCAGGTCACTCCAAAGCAAGTACAAATATGACTCCGTCATTGTCCATGCTGGTGTGAATGACCTGAGACGTACCTCCCTGGACTACATGAAAAGAGACATAGAGGAGCTCTCCGATTATGTAGCCCAGGCTGGTATGACCCTGACCCTGAGCAGCATCTTGCCCTCACCAAGAATGATACCACAATACAAAGACAAGATGATCAGCTTTAACAATTGGCTCAAGTACTGGTGTCATTCTAAGGGGATCCAATGTCTGTCTGCCTGGGATGATATGTTGGACAAGCCACGCTGCTTCGCAAGGGATGGCTTACACCTGTCACCACTGGGCTTCCGGATATTGGCTAAGGCTCTTGCCACCCCCATAGTGCCTTTTTAGGCAAGGCTCAAAAGACAAACCCACCTCCTTAGAAAACAAAAATGGAAAAAACTAAGGGTAATGCTGCTCAACGCCAGAAGTCTAAATCTCAAGATGCAGGCACTTGATGCACTCCTCAGCATGGAGAACATCGACGTCTGTGCAGTAACTGAAACCTGGTTCAAGGCTCCTGAGAGCACCCCAGCACCAGGCTATACATCGTAACATGCTTTTCGGCCCCAAACCCGGGCGAACCACAAGGAGGGGAGTGTCCATATTCATAAAGGACACCCACACCTCCAGGTTAGTAGCAACACATGAAGCATCAGAGACCATACAGGTGCAACTAACCATAGGCAAAACTGCTATACAACTGGTAGCATGTTACAGACCACCCTCCCAATCTCAAGAACCCCACTCAGCCTTCCTGAAGACATTGGAGGATATGAATGTATCACAAAATACCATCATACTGGGAGACTTCAACTACCCAAACATAGATTGGGTACATTATTCTAGCCCTAATACCCTAGCCCAAAGGTTCCTGGAATTCATAAATTCAAATGCACTGGAACAACTAGTCACCTCTCCCACTAGGGAGATAATATACTAGACCTGATCATCACAAACATGGGGACAAAATGCTCCACACCGGAAGTATACCCCTCACTAGTGAGATCTGACCACAAACTAATCACCCTGGATATACATATCCCACCTCCACCCCCAGCACAAAAGACCACAGTGAAAAACTTCTCAAAAGCAGACTTCACTCTTCTTAAGACTGAGATGGTATCCTTTAAGCCCACTGTGCCAGTGGATACCACATCCCACAATGCCGAATCCTTCACTAATGCTTTCTATGGACATCTCCAAGAATGCATGGATCATGCAATCCCAAACAAATCCAAGTCCCTCTCCACCAAATGTAAGCGTCCTGTCTGGTGGACCTCAGCCATAAACAAATTGTATAACAAAAGAAGGAAGCTACTGCACGTCAGAGCGAAATCCCATGAAGGGAAGACATCTCTGATCAACATTAGCAGAAAACTACGTTCTCTCATAAAAACATCCAAGGCAAACTTTGAGAGAAAAATCGCTAAGGACACTAAAGATAACCACAAAGCCTTCTTCAGCTATGTTAGAAACCTGGGGAAACCCTCAGATATGCTCAGAGTTGGTTCACAACAACAAAAAGTACACTGAACCCACAGATATTGCTAACATTCTGGCTGACAGGTTCAGTGCAAATTTCTCACTCCTTCACCCCCAAAAGAAGAAATACTTATCCCAGCTGAATGTAATCTCCCTGTCATCTCAGATGTCCAAGTGAGAACCGCCCTAAACAAAGCAAAAAACACAGCATCAATGGGTCCTGACGGTATCCCGGGGTGCGTGTTACGTGAACTCCAAGAGGAGCTAAACCCACACATAAAAATGCTATTTAACCTTAGCCTTACTTCGGGATATGTACCTGAACACTGGCGTACAGCAACAGTGGTCCCACTCCACAAGGGGGTGCCTCTACAGACCCTGGAAACTACCGCCCCATAAGCTTAACTAGCCTGGTCTGCAAAGCTATGGAAAGAATCATTATGGAACTCATAAACAGAGACATAGGGGACCTACAGACACTTGACCCCACCCAGTTCGGCTTTGTAAAGGGCAGATCCTGCCTTTTAAACCTGGTTGACTTTTCAAAACAGTCACTAGAGCCATTGATGAGGGCAAAGCAGTCCATACAGCATACCTGGACTTGGCTAAGGCCTTCGACACAATACCCCACTCAGGCATCATAGATAAGCTAAACAGCTTAAAAGTAAACCCTTATGTCACTAGATGGGTTGCAAACTGGCTAAAGGACAGAACCCATAAAGTTAAAATCGCTGGAGCAATGTCAGACTCAAAGCCAGTCACAAGTGGTGTCCCACAGGGATCTGTCCTGGGACCCCTCTTGTTCGGCATTTATTTCTCAGATGTTAAAGCAAACATGGGAGGGCTGTGGCTGACAAAGTTTGCAGATGACTGCAAACTAGGCGCCATAGTCGATACACCAGCAGACACACACAACCTACAAAAAGGCCTCACTGAAACGGACAACTGGTGCCGTAGTCACGGCCTTAAACTAAATGCCAAAAAATGTATAGTCATCCCTTTTGGAAAAACAAAGTACCCACAAATTATCACATAGACAGCAACCCACTGAGTACGGAAAAAGTAATCAGAGACCTAGGGACCCAAGTAGACAGTGACCTCTCATTTGACACCCACGTTGCCAAAGTGGTTAGAAAAACATTCTACCTTGCACACCTCATCATGAAGGGATTCACATCCAGATCCAAGGATGTCATTGTACCCCTTTATTCCTCCCTCATCAGACCCATGATTGAGTACAATGCCCCATTTGGTATGTACCTCACCCGGCATTTGCAACAGCTGGAGAGACCACAAAAGTACCTCACCAAAAGGATCAAGGGTCTCCAACATATGTCTTATTCTGCCAGACTAAAGAAACTTCAGCTCTATTCAGTAGCATACCGCCTGCTCAGAGGTGATCTCTGCCTGACGTACAAGGCCATGTCCAATCAGGATCTGATGGACATGCTCCACCTCAAAAAATCCAAATCCATCAGGACCACGAGAGCTAAAGACTTAAACCTCGGCACAAGTATGAATAGGACATGCTGGAGGGATAGATTCATAACCCAGAGGCTTCCCATGCTTTGGAACAGGATCCCAGTTCATATTAGGCAGAGCCCTCACTGACTCTCTTCAAGAGAAATCTTGATGAGTGGATGGGAGATCGTAAGTTTACCCCAGGGGTCACATCTGTGTCACTGCTAGACAGGGGCACAGTAAACTAATTCTATTATATAAGGGGACCTTCATTGTGTCAATTACTAGACAGAGGCACAGTATTCTAGATTTATTCTGTACATTTTGTACCATTTCATGGTGTGGCAAAAGCCACATCACTATGGCTAGGCTTACAAATGCCCCAGGGCAGATAGCCTAGTACTATACTATGAAACTATGAAACTATGAAATATGTCCACACATACAATCCACTAAGGCCAGCCACAACAAGTTGAATCTGTGAATCTTGAGGCAATGTTACACCTGCCCCAAGTACACAGACAACCCCAACTCCCCAAGAAATACAAATATATGTGAGAGATGCAACCATCTATCCAAACTGGAGGCTGAGCTCCCTCAACTCAGTACTCCCAAAACTAGTCAGGAGGAGAAGGTAACCACACACACCACAAACACAGTCCCACATAGACCTATCACAACTGCAAACCAAAGACATAAACACAGAAAAACATTCCCGGAGGCACAAATTACAAACACAGCACACCAACAGAGGCCTCTAAAGCAGACACCCAATCAAACAACTTCCAAACATAGCACATGCAACACATAGTACACAAAGCTGGTGTGCCAAACAGTCACAGGCCAGAAGGAGAAACAACATGCCTGATACAGTTGTAATAGGTGACTCCATAGCGAGACACACTGCTGTCCCGCACACCAGACTGAACAAGGGAAAGGGTACAGTAAGCTGCCTGTAGGCTGCCACAATACGCCACATAACACAAGTATGCAGGTCACCCCAAAGCAAGTAGAAATATGATGCAGTCATAGTCCATGCTGGTGTGAATGACCTGAGATGTACCTCCCTAGACTACATGAAAAGAGACATAGATGAGCTCTCTGATTATGTAGTCCAGGCCGGTATGACACTCACCGTTTGCAGCATCCTACCCTTACCAAGAATGATGCCACAGTACAAACACGGAATGATCAGTTATAGCAAGTGGCACACTTACTGGTGTCATTCCAAGGGGATCCAATGTCTGTCTGCTTGGGATGTCATGCTTGACAAGCCACGCAGCTGTTCCTGGGATGGCTTGCACCTGTTACCCTGGGCGTCTGGATATTGGATAAGGCTTTTGCCACCTCCATAGAGCCTTTCGTAGGCAAGGCTGAAAAGACTAACCCACCACCCTAGAAAACATAAGTGGAAAGAAACATAAGGGTAATGCTGACCAATGCCAGATGTGTAAACCCCAATATGCATGCTCCCGAGGCCATCCCCAGTATGGAGAACATCGATGTCTGTGCAGTGACAGAAACCTGCTGCAAGCCTCCTGACAGCACACCAGCACTACCAGGTTATACCACATATCATGCGTCATGGCCCCAAAACCTGGAACAAAACATAAAAGGAGGGTGAGTATCCATATTCAGCACAGACACCCATACGTCCAGGTAACTGACAATGCACAAGGCATTGGAGTCCACCCATGTGCAACTAACTGTAGGCAAGACTGCTGTACAGTCTGTAGCATGCTACAGACCACACTCTCACACACAGGAACCCCACCCAGCCATCCTGAAGACACTGGACAGTATGAATGTCCCACCAAATACCAAACAAGGTACCACAAATTACCACATAGGTGGTAAACCATTATGTATGGAAGGAGTAATCAGGGACCTAGGGACACAAGTGGACAGTAACCTGTTATGTGACACTCACATTGCCAATGTGGCTAGGAAGACTGTCTACATTGGACACCGTATCATGAAAGGATTCACATCTATGTCAACAGAGGTCATTGTGCCCCTATACTGTTCTCTTATCACACCCATAATCTAGTACAATGCCTCATATGGGATGTACCTTACCTGACACCTGCAGCAGTTAGAAAGACCTCAAAGGTACCTCACCAAGAGGATAAAGGGTCTCAAATATATGTCATATGCTGCCTGGCTGTAGACACCCCAGCTGAATGCAGTCACATACTGCCTACACAGAGGCATTGCATGCCTGTTGTACAAGGCCATGCCCAACACAGGAGTAATGGACATGCTCCACCCCAGAAAACTCAAAGCCATCGGAGCTGTGAGAGTGAGAGATGTCAACCTCAACAAATAATGAAATAGGATGTGCTGGAGGGACAGATACATAATCCAGAGGCTCCCCACACCCTGGACCAGAATCCCACTCCATGTTAGGCAGAGCCCCTCACTGACACTCTTCAACAGGAATCTTGCCAAGTGGATGGATGATCGTAGAGTTACACTGGGGGTCTTCACTGTGTCATGTCCAGACAGAGGCACAGCAAAGCAAATCATAAATGGCCATAATATTCACATAGCAAGGGGTGGCGAAAGCCACACACACTCTGGCTAGGCTAACAAATGCCCTAGGGTGGATAGCCTAGTATGAACCTATGAACCTATGAAGATACAAATTGTACAGGACACTAAGGATAATCCCAAGGCTTTCACAACTGATGGTAGGAACCGTGTTGGGAATTCACAGATATGCTCTGAATCACACAAATATCACAAACAACATACCAAACACACACACATATTGCCAACATACATCCTGACAGGTGCAGTGCAACCCCCAGAATGCAAAATATCTATCCCAGCAGACTGCTGGCCCCTGACATTGCAGATGCTGAGGTAACAGCCAGCATCTACAAAGCAAAACACACAGCAGCAATGGTATGAGATGGTGTCCTGGGCTGAGTCCAACATGGACTCCAAGACGAATGGAATGCCAAATCACACTACTGCTCAATGTCAGCCTTACCACAGGATATGTACCCAAAGAGCAGTGTACAACAACAGTGGTCCTTCTCAACAAAGGTGTTGCCTGAATGGATACTGAAAACTACCACCCCAGAATCCTGAGAAGCTCGGTCTGCACAGCTATGGAAAGGATCAGCATGTACCGCAGACATAAAGATATTGGGGACCTACTGACACCGGACCCTACCCAGTGTGGCTTTCTTAAGTGCAGATCCTGCCCCTAAACATGTTTGACTCAATTGAAACAGTCATTAAGGTCATTGATGAGGGCAATGTGGTCCACACAGCGTAGCTGGACCTTGCAAAGGCTTCTATACAATACCCTACGTGTTCATTATAGATATGCTCACCAGCTTAAATATAAACCCCTATGTCAGTAGAGGGGTTGCAAACCAGACCAAGGACAGAACAGACATGGTCAGACATGCTGCAGCCATGTCAGACTACAAACCAGATATAACTGGCATCCCACAAGGCTTGGTCCTGGGATCTCCCTCGTCTGGTATATATGTCCCATAGGTACAGGCCAACATGGAAGGACTGTGTCTGAACATGTTTGCAGAGGACTACAAACTGCTCACCATATATGATCCACCAGCTGACACAAGCATCCCACAAAAGGGCCACATAGAAACAGACAACTGGTGCCATAGCCATGTCAGCAAGCTAATTGCAGAAAAGTGTATAGTCAACCCCCGTGGATATACAGTAAGTGCCCACCAATTACCACATAGGTGTTAACCCATTACGTACTTAACATGTAATGAGAGACCTGGGGACACAAGGTGATAGATATCCTGCATTGGACAAACATGTGCTGTAGTGTTTACAGAAACATACCATATACCCACCTAATCATGAAGGTTGTCAGATCTAGATAAGGGAGGTCATTGTGGCTCTGCAGTCATCCTTCATCAGCGTTACAATTGACTACAATAGCCCCTGTGGGATGTACCTCAGCAGACACCTCCATCAACTGTAAAGTCCCCAACAGTACCTCACCAGGAGTATCAAAGAGCTTGCACAGATGCCATGTGTTGCCTGATTAAACAAACTGCAGCTACACACACTGCCATACTGCCCACCCAGAGGCAAGCTGTGCCTGATGTATAAAGCCATGTCCAAGCTGGTATCAATAAACATGCTGCACCTTGTACAATCTGAATGGCAGTGAGCTATGCACATGAGAGACCTGAACCCCAGCACTGACTTACATAGGACAAGCTGTACTGCATGATCCATAACACAGAAGCCACCCCCACCCATGAGTAAACTCCCAGTACAGGCTACCCATAGAGTCACTTATCGATTCTCCTCAAGAGGAATCTTGATGAGTGGATGGGAGATGGTAGCTTTATCCTGGGTATCACTGTCATGTCACAGGTAGACAGAGGCACAGTATACTAACCATGACATATGTCATGGCAAACTCCACTTACAATGTGTGTCGAAGGACAAACACACTCTCCGACTAGCATTAGAAATGGCCTAGGGCACATCGCTAGTGTTTGCAAATGTACACCTATGTTGTGGAATACACTACCAATGTTGGACAAGCCTGGTTTAAGTAGTTCATATCTGAACATAATGCAACATGGTCAGATGTGCACAACTGGCCCCTAACCAGGCTGTTGTGCTCACTATGGAAATGTAAAGCAGTGATAGGACTAAAGCCCAGGATACTGTCCACCACAGTCAAAGTACTGAACCAGTACACTATACAGTACTACAGTGTTAGGTCAGTGTGAAAGGATGTTGACAACTGTATGCAAAGTATCCCATGCAAACCCTGCAGGCACAGTATAATCCTGTTGTGTTCACACACAAAGCAGTTGTACAGTAACTACACAACATGACACACAACACACAACCATAAACGGGAGATATTTGTTGAAGTTCACACTCATCCACAAATGTGGTGGGCTGCAGAGTTCAACATATGGAATGCTCACACTGGGCATGCTCACACACTTTGATAAATGAGACATATGTCAGACAACATGCCATGGGAAGGCTGAACTGGGCATGCTCACACACTTAGGCCAAATCTCAGTTTAGCAGTTGGCCACACATATCTGGTATTTTTACGTGTTATTCCAGGAACCAACCACATTACAGCAATCTGCCCAGTGCACACAGTTAAATGACTACAGAGACATACGTGATATAGTGGATCCCTCCCATATGCAAACATCTTCCACAGATACACAAGTTGTTCATACAAACAGGGAATGCTATGGCAATAAAGACGTGCAAACAGTCTATCAGCAACAAATAATGTGCATTTGACAATTAAACATATGGGTGTAGAGGTCAACACTAGGCTGTTTGCCCTAGGGAATGACAGCTTAGCCAGAGTGTGCTTGGCGTCTGCCTCCCCACAGGATGCACATTCCCCTTTCTAAACACCGATGATGTCAGCACCCTATAAGTACAGCAGGAGAAGAGAAACCTCCCAGTAATGCGAATAGCGTGCTCCGCTAATGCGTCCGTCTCAAGTGTCATAACATAGTTAGGTAGGGGTTTGAATCCTGCAAATGCTCAGTGTGTGTGTGTGTGTGGGTGTGTGTGAGTGGGGTTGGTGTGTGTGCAAGTCTGTGGGAGAGAAATGTCCCTTTTGGCAACTGGGAAAACACACTACAGGATGCACATTCCCCTTTCTAAACACTGATGATGTCAGCACCCTATAAGTATAGCAGGAGAAGGGAAACCTCCCAGTAATGCGAATAGCAAGCTCTGCTAATGCGTCCGTCTCAAGTGTCATAACATAGTTAGGTAGGGGTTTGAATCCTGCAAATGGCAAGTGTGTGTGTTTGGCTGAGGGGGTTAGTGTGTGTGTGAGGGAAATGTCCCTTTTGGCAACTAGGAGAACAGACTACAGGATGCACATTCCCCTTTCTAAACACTGATGATGTCAGCACCCTATAAGTACAGCAGGAGAAGGGAAACCTCCCAGTAATGCGAATAGCGCGCTCTGCTAATGCGTCCGTCTCGAGTGTCATAACATAGTTAGGTAGGGGTTTGAATCCTGCAAATGGCAAGTGTGTGTGTTTGGCTGAGGGGGGTTAGTGTGTGTGAGGGAAATGTCCCTTTTGGCAACTAGGAGAACAGACTACAGGATGCACATTCCCCTTTCTAAACACTGATGATGTCAGCACCCTATAAGTACAGCAGGAGAAGGAAACCTCCCAGTAATGCAAATAGCGCTCTGCTAATGCATCCGTCTCGAGTGTCATAACATAGTTAGGTAGGGGTTTGAATCCTGCAAATGGCAAGTGTGTGTGTTTGGCTGAGGGGGTTAATGTGTGAGGGAAATGTCCCTTTTGGCAACTAGGAGAACAGACTACAGGATGCACATTCCCCCTTTCTAAACACTGATGATGTCAGCACCCTACAAGTACAGCAGGAGAAGGTATGTGGCATGGACAATGACTGAGTCATATGTGTCCATGCCTCTGACTGACCTGTATGCTTGTGTTATGTGGTGGACCATAGTGCCCCACAGGCATATCACTGTGACCTTCACCTTGTCCAGCCTGGTGAGCGTGACCATACTGTACCGGACAATAAAGGTAGCTAACACAACTGTGGCAGGTGTGTTGTCTAGCCGTACAGGCTGTGACTGGCACACAGGATTTGTGTGCTATGTGTTATGTGTGATGTGTTCAGGCATAACGTATGCCTGTGTGCCAGCTGCAGAGGTGTGTGCCGCTCAGGCAGGATGCTATTCTAAGGCTCCACGAATGGCCCAGTGTGTTCACGTGCTTGTATTGCTGTCAGTGTAGGTCTACATCAGACTGGTATTGTAGTCACTGTAGTATTGCATGCCACCTGACAGGTTATGCCAGTACTGGGTTCAGAGTGCTTAGTCCCCAGTTTGGCTATGTGGTTCCATCTCATACATGTGTTGTACGTCCATGTGTAGGGAGAGGGTTGACTGTGTACATGTGGCAGCTGTGACATTGCCACATGACCCACATATTCCACAACTGTAGCATAGAGGTGACTGACAACTGACCTTTGAACATGCTACCATAGTATTGTGATTGCCATGGTGATTAACAGCACATAGGGCCAATGGGGAACAAGGTACATAGGTTCATAGGTTCATAGCGTCATACTAGGCAATCTGCCCTAGGGCATTTAAGAACCTAGCCAGAATGTGTTTGGCTGTCGCCATCCATTGTAAATATATCTTGCCATGCCCTTTTCCGAGGTTAGTATACTGTGCCTCTGTCTAACAGTGACACAGAAGTGATACCCGGGTAAACCTACAATGTCCCATCCACTCATCAAGATTCCTCTTGAAGAGAGTCAATGAGGGACTCTGCCTAACCTGGACTGGGATTTTATTCCAGAGTGAAGTGAGCCTCTGGGTTATGAATCTGTCCCTCCAGCATGTCCTATTTATTTCAGTGCTGAGGCTCAGGTCTCTCAAGCGTGTATCCCGATGGGATTTGGATATTCTCAGGTGCAGCATGCCCATTAATTCCGGGTTCGACATGGTGTTATACATTAGGCACAGATCGCCTCTGAACAGGCGGTATGCCACTGAGTAGAGCTGGGGTTTATTTAACCGGTCAGCATATGGCATCTGTTTGAGCCCTTTGATCCTCTTGGTGAGGTACTTGTGGGGTCTTTCCAGTTGCTGCAGGTGTCTGGTAAGGTACATCCCGACAAGGGATTGTACTCAATTATGGGCCTGATGAGGGATGAGTAAAGAGGCACGATGTCCTCCCCTGATGTAGATGTGAATCCCTTCATGATGGGGTGGGCTATATACAATGTCTTTCTAACCACTTTGGCCACGTGGTTGTCAAATGAGAGATTGCTATCAACTTGGGTCCCCAGGTCCCTAATTACTTCTTCTGTACATAATGGAGTACCACCTATGTGGTACTTTGTGGGCACTTTGTTTTTGCCAAAGGGGATGACTATACACACTTTTGCATTCAGCTGGAGGCCATGGCTCTGGCACAAGTTGTCTGTTTCTATGATGCCCCTTTGGAAGATGCTTGTGTCGGCTGGAGAGTCGATTATGGCGGCCAGTTTGCAGTCATCTGCATATTTGGTCAGCCACAGTCCTTCCGTGTTGGCCTGTACCTCCGATAAATATATACCAAACAAGAGAGGTCCCAGGACTGAGCCTTGTGGGACACCACTCGTAACTGGTTTGGAGTCTGGCATGGCTCCAGCAATTCTAACCATGTGGGTTCTGTCCTTGAGCCAGTGTGCAATCCATCTAGTGACATAGGGGCTTATATTTAAGCTGGTGAGCTTCTCTAGAATGCCCGAGTGGGGTATTGTTTTGAAGGCTTTTGCGAGGTCCAGGTAGGCTGTGTGAACCACCTTTCCCTCGTCAATGGCCTTGGTGACTGTTTCAAAGAAATCAACCAGGTTTGAGAGGCAGGATCTGCCCTTAACAAAGCCAAACTGGGTATGAACCAGTGTCTGTAGGTCCGCAATATCTATATTTATGTGGTCCATGATGATCCTTTCCATAGCTCTGCAGACCAAGCTAGTGTGGCTTATGGGGTGATAGTGTCCAGGATCCGTTGAGGCACCACCTTTCTGTAGAGGGACCACTGTTGCTGTACGCCACACTTTGGACACATATCCTGTAGTAAGGCTGGGATTGAACAGTAGGTTTATGTTTGGTAGTAGCACGTCTTGGTGGTCATGTAGGACACAGCCGGGACACTGTCTCGTCCCATTGATGCAGTGTGTATTGCTTTGGAGAGGCGGCTCTTACCTGAGCATCTGAGATGTCAGGGGCAGCACTCTGCTGGGATACATATTTGCCCTTTCAGTGTGGAGGGGTGAGAAGTTTGCACTGAACCTGTCAGCTAGAATGTTGGCAATGTCTGTGGGTTTGGTGTTTCTATTGACATTTTGGACTACCTCTGAGCATATCTGGGAATTACCACCCAGGTTCCTAACATAACTAAAGAAAGCCTTGTGATTATCCTTAGTGTCCTGTGCAATTTCTCTCGAAGCTGGCCTTAGACAATCTTATGAGTGCCTGTAGTTATTTGCTAATACTGATCAGTGATGCCTTCCCTATTTGGGAATTTGCTGTATCATTTAGTAGCTTCCTCCTTCTATTGTGTAGTTTGTTTATGGCTGGGGTCCACCAGACAGGACGTCTGCCTTTGGAGGATTGGGTCTTGGTTTTATTCGGGATCACATGATCCATGCATTCCTGAAGGTGTCCATAGAATGCGTTTATAGAGGAATCTGCGGTCTGGTCTGTAGTTTCCACAGGCCCGGGGCTTTGAAGGTTTCCACCTCAGTTTTGAGGAGTGTGAATTTGCTTTAGAGAAGTTGTTCACTGTGGTGTTCTGGGCAGGGGTGGGGTCGGGATGTGAATATCCAGTGAGATTAGTTTATGGTCCGATCTTACCAGTGAGGGATACACTTCTGGTCTGGAGCATAGAGTCCCCATGTTGGTGATGATCAGGTCCAGTATGTTTCCCCTTCTTGTGGGAGTGGTAACAAGTTGTTCCATAGCATTTGAGCTCATATATTCTAGGAATCTTTGGCCTAGGGTGTTGGAGCTAGAGTCATGCTCCCAGTCCATGTTTGGGTAGTTGACGTCGCCCAATATAATGGTGTTTGGAGAGACCTTCATATTTCCACTGTTCACAGGATGGCCGAGTGCAGTTCTTGGGTTTGGGAGGGTGGTCTGTAGCAGGCTATAACCTGGAAGGCAGTTTCACCCATTGTTAGTTGCACATGGATAGTCTCTGATGCTTGGTGCTTTGCCACCAACCTGGAGGTGTGGGTATCTTTGATGAATATCAATACTCCCGCTCCATTTGTGGTTCGTCCAAGTTTTGGGGCTGAAAAGCATGGTATGAGGTTAAACCTGGTAGTGCTGGTGTGCTCTCAGTAGCCCTGAACCAGGCATCTGTTACTGCACAGATATCGATGTTCTCCATGCCAAGGAGAGTTTCGTGTGCATGCATCTTGAGGTTTAGACTTCTGGCGTTGGGTAGCATTACTCTTAGTTTCTTATCCCTTGTGATACCTATGAAGGTGGGTTTGTCATTTGAGCCTTGCCTAACAAGAGCCTTTGCCAATATCTGAAAGCCCAGGGGTGACAGGTGCAGGCCGTCCCTAGCGAAGCAGGTGGTTCAACAGAAGATGAATATGTGAAGGTGTAGTGCCTGTGATTAGTTAGCAGTAGCATATATGACTGCTCACGTGGACACATGCCAGGTAAGTCATATGCACTGTGTCACAGGCAACGTACATGTGAACAGGACAAACAGTGACATTCTGTCAAGTGAGACATGGACATACATATAGTAAGCTATGCAGATGGCACTAGGAGTCCACAGAAGCTCTATAACTATGCATTGCAGGTGGGATCAGTATTCCAGGGTAATTGCAAGCAAACATGCATGCAAACAAAGCTACAGTAAACAGGGCTGCATGTAGTCCATTGTACAACAAACAAGCTGTACCACTTCCAGTAGGTAACACTGCAAATATGCAGGCACTATGCACATGTACATGGAAATACACGGGTCAGATGGCTAGGGTCCAGTCTCAGCGCACACAAGTGTACAGACCATGTACTGTCAGGATGTACAATAACTGGATGGAAACCCATGTGCTCATACCTGCAGTAATACACATGTCAAATAACAGACACTGAGCCTTCACTCAGTGGTTCCATACTTAGTAGGATGTATGCTACCTGGCCTGCCACCACAGTATCCCTGACATATATGGGGACTCTCCCTCCTGTGACAGTTAGTTTTGTGTGTTGGGGCTGTCTAGCATGGTATGAGATGTGAGCTTGCAGTGCTAGGGTGCTCCTGTGTGTCCTGTACCAGTCGTGTAGTACTGCACACATATCAACATCCTCAAACATCCGCATTGCAGAGTCCAGTGTGGGCAACATGCCACTTGCAGTTTACATGTCCATCATTGCGTATTACTACATTCATTACCTTATCCCCTGTGCTACCTATGTATGTAGCCTTCTGTTGACATCATTACCACCAGTATGCCAACATGTGCAGATGATACACTATGGTACTTACCATGGGTGTAGACAACAGTACATGACAATCACACCCTTACTGCATCAGGCATGCTGTGATATACCCACAATTAATTCAGCACACAGTACTGTTAACAACATGATACTATTACTACACATCTATGTGGTCACCCTGTGCATCAGCAACATGTTAACCTGTACCTGCACAGTTGTTACAGATTGCAGGAGGTGGCACAGTTTCATCATATGCACAGGGTGTGAACTTGGTATGCCTGAGTCAGCCACCGATACCACCGATTGACATGTATGTGTATGTGTGTTGGTGAGGGACAGCAGTAGAAGGTGGGGCAATGTTGATGCAGTGTGTGCGTGTATGCGGTAGCCCTAGGTGTTGTCAATTCGCATGTGTGTATGGATGCACACAGTTCCACCTCATGGCTGCCATATACTGGTGTTTGTGGACAGCCACAGACTGTACCTGCCAGGTCATACAGATCAGTGTCTCTGGCCACGGACACGGTACCTGTGCCTTGCAGGGGTGCTACGGACCGTATCCGGTACCAACCCAGACTGGGTACTGTCATCAGAAGCAGGTGTTCATTGACTGGACACAGATCCCTGTCGGGCCTGGCCAGAGCCACGTGCACGTGGTCTCCTGGGGCGGTCTGATGACAGCACAGACCCAGCATTGCTGGGGCTGCTGCTGGCACTATGGGGGCGGCCGCGGCCCTGTTGTCCGCGATGACTGCCAGCTGCTGCTGTTGCTGGCATACGGCCACGTCGATGCCTCAACCGTCCACCATCGCCCTGGCTCATGGACATGTAGTTGTGGAACCGGTCTAATATGTCCCCACAACGTCTGTCTATGACATCGGTGAAATCACGGATGGCAGCCGCAATGTCACGCATACTGTCAGTCATGGCTGTGCGACATGCTGTCAGCTCCCTCAGACCCTGTCTGGTGTACCGTTCCATACGTGACTGTGCCTGCATGACAGCCCGAAACATAGCTGAGGTTGTAAGACCTCTGTGGGCACGTCTGACAGGGGCAGTACGCCCACGGATGCTCCCACGAGAACCCCTGGACATCTGTCTGTGTGGTACCATCTCTGGGCCATGCCCATGGCTGCTGTGTGGGGAGGCATGTGCCACAGATACCACATTACCCTGGTCAATGCCCACTGTATGCTGTCCATCACCTAGGGACATTGGTGACAAAGGGTGTATTGGCAGGATAACTGTGCGCATTGATGGGGTCGACAGCTGTGTACTGTCAATCGGCTGACCAATGGCGGACCCTGGCATACCTTCCTGTGCCATTACACAGATGTCATCATTATCAGTACCCATGGCACCTGATTCAGGTTCCCTGCTACATGACACCAGAGCAGCACCAGAACCTGTGGGAGGGAAACAGGAAACACAGTTTACAATGTCTACACATTACCAGTGATGCACACATGCACAGGTGCACACATGCGCACATGCACACATGCACATGCACACATGCACACATGCACACATGCGCACATGCACACATGCACAGGTGCACACATGCACACATGCACACATGCACAGGTGCACACATGCACACATGCACAGGTGCACACATGCACACGTACACATGCACACAGTTTCACACAATTGTACAGTACTCAGTATGCGTGATATCAACACACAGACACAGACACACCTACATGCATACAAAGAGCACTACTAAGTGAGCCTAATATTACTATTACTATCAAGACTATTACAGGTATTGTTAATACACACTCACCAGCATGGATAGGCTGCATTGCTGTTACACCGGAGGGACCTGCAGACGTGAAGAAACTAATGTCAGTGGGCACAACTGTGCCATTGTTACTGAGTATGATACAGGTCAGTAGTACAACAGTCGCCTTTCACAGGTCAGCTGCTAATATTGAGGATATCACACTTGCACATTAAATACTATGGTGACAGCTACAAACCAAGGACACACCTCACACATGCATTAACTACCAGTGTACACAACAGTCAACTATACATATGGCATATTACCTGCACGCTCACTGTCTTGCTGCTGCGTGGCTCCAGCCTCCATCATAATGCATGTCTGCTGCTGTTGTTGTTGCTGGCGGACTGGAGCCACTACACTCATGAGTAGTCCCTCCAGTCTGGTGAGTGGGGGATGTGTAGCCACCCCACCACCTGTGGCGACCTGTTGCCTGTGGATATCCGACGCACGCTGATGGACATTTCTGATTAAATCACTGCAGTGATGTCGTACCTGCTCATATGTCCTATTATGCGTGCCTATGTCATTTACCCGACGGACCAGGTCTTGCCACAGTGCAGCCCTCTCCTGCTGATTCTGGCTGGTGCGGGAAAAGAGTATTGCATAATCCCGCACCAGGCTCTGGTGTATCTCCTCATCCTCAGCTGTGGAGTAAGTGGGATTCCGCGGGTGAGCCATGTACCTGAAAAAGAAAATAACCTGATATCAGCAATATATGTCAGCAGAATTTGGCACACATACTACACATGCTACTCGACTGTTATGATACAACATATCTCACATATATAGCATCTGTCTGTCTATTGGTGGATACACATGTAAATGGCCAGGTATCACTGCTCAGCCAGCAACTGTGCAACAGTACCTGGCACACTCCATACGACATACTACCAAACCCCAGCAGTCAGAACACTGATTCAGGTCAAGAGCACCTCCTCACTCTGGGGTTTGTATCTAGGTACTGTATGGCCTACATCATCAACTACTGTGAGCTGACCACACACTAATTGCCCTGGATATACATATCCCACCTCCACCACCAGCACAAACGACTATAGTGAATAACATTGCAGATGCAAACTTTACACTTTGTAACAGTGACATGGTATCCTTTCAGCCCACTGGGCCAGTGGCAGATACAACCCACAATGCTGACCCCTACACAAATGCTTTCTACAGACATCTCCGAGAATGCATGGATCATGCAATCCCATATATGACCAAGACACTCTCCACAAAGGGACAGCATCCTGTCTGGTGGACCCCAGCCATAGACAGATTGTATTACAGAAGATGGAAGCTACTGCAAGACAGAGCATAATTCCATAAAGGGAGGGCATGTCTGAGCAGCACTAGTAAGGATCTATTTTCCATCATACAAACATCCATGGGCAACTTTGAGAGGGAAATCAAGAGGGACACTACAGATAACCAGAAGGCCTTCTTCAGTTATGTTAGCAACCTGGTCAGAATCCATCCTCTATGCCCATAGTTAGTACACAACAACAAATATTTCACTGACACCACAGATATTGACAACATTGTGGCAGACAGGTTCAGTGCAGGTGTCACCCGCCCTCTCCCCAAAATAAGACATAGTTATCCCAGCTGACTGTAACCTCCCTGTCATCACAGCCCTCATGAAAGCAGAATACACAACATGACTGGGACCTGATGGTATCCCCAGTTGCATGCTACATAAACTCTGACAGGAGCTAAACACACATATAGAAGTGCTATGTAACACTAGCCTGACTACAGGATATGTACCTGTACACTGGCGCACAGCAGCAGTGGTTCCACTCCACGAAGGAGGCACCTCAACATACCAATACAATACAACACAATACATTACATTACAATACAATACTATACAATATGCTATTGCCCCTGGGACTACAGCAGCATACTGTTCTGCTACCCTGACCATTGTGACACATGTGGTGTGATGGTACCTGCTGCTGTCACACAGTTACACAGGGTGACTCATATGGCATATTACCTATCTGACTAACATTCAGCAGGGGTATGTGTGACATGTACTCATGGGGAGTCTTGCTTCTTAACACTGTGTGGTTTATTGCAGGGTATGTCTTATCTGTGGGTAGGAACTTTTACCTCCACATGTGCTCTCTATTGCAGTGGCATGGACGACACACAGCAGTCATTTAGGTTGTGGATGGTGTGAGGTGTTACTATGGTTGTTGGACATCTGTCATGGGTGTGACTTACGTATGTAAATCCGGGAGTGGTAACCTCTATGTGGGTAGTATATGTGTACTCTGTGGTGTTGTCAGTCACTGTGCATTGGTAATGTGTTTGAGTGCATTGTCACAGTGTTGTACATGTCACTGTGTCCTTCTCCATATCTGTAGCTGTCATGTGAGGTCCATACCATGGCATCCATTATGTGGTGTGGAGGGTACACCGACCTACATGTCCATAGCTGACACACCATGTCTGCTGACACATACCATGTGCAGGTATTCCAGGAATAGTGTGCCACTGTGAATATCATTGGGGCCACTATTGTACACATTTATGACCCTGTTCACCCCTGACACATGCAGTGGTGGGCAGCCAATCACATATCTGGTGGTTACTGGTGTAGGTGATTTGAAATGGGGTATGGTACTCGGTTTTGACACTGGTGTTCACTCCATGCCTTTGTCACCAGGCACCTGTTGCAATACATCTGTACACATGTGCCTCACTCAGAATTTATATACATCTCTCTCTCTCTCTCTATACACATATATATATATATATATATATATATATATATATATATATATATATATATATATATATATATATATTTGTCTGTATACATATACACATATATATATTGATGTACATATATTGCTATAGATGTGGAGGGGGACACAGAGGGGTGAGAGTGACAGAGGGGTGGGACAGGGTGTGTTGAGGTCGTCATATACAGTCATACCTGTAGATAGTCAGATCAGTCTGTCTATGTATATGTATCTACATATATCTATATCTGTATGTGTGCATTACATATATATGTTTGTACATATTCTATCTATCTACATCTGTCTATGTATTCCTACATCTCTCTCTATGTATGTATACATATATGCATATCATATATATATATATATATATATATATATATATATATATATATATATATATATATATATATATATATATATATATACATACATATTTTGACATACATACGTATCCATATGATAGACAGGTATATCAACATGTTTGTCTACCATACTGTATACACACACTAACATACTGCTAAACATACATAACTGTGAAACCTACTTTGTACATTGCACTACAACCTACAGTCAACCTACATTGATATGTGCACATAGATGCTCTCACATACAAATGTATGTACAGCCTTCACTGATAGTTGCTGTATGTCCCCTGCCCTTTACACATCTTCATATACATATGGATACAGACCAATGACACATATGGAGGGTTCACAGTATGTAGACCTTTATAGTATTACTTTACATTACCTGTGTTTGTCACAGCTGCTTGTGTTGCCATCTGGTTTTCTGTCCTGCTGCTCCACTTCCCAGTTGTCAGCTTTCAGGTGGCTGTTGCTGAACAGTTTTGTTTGTGTCTGCTTAATTTCAATTTTCTCTGTCTCTGTCTCTCTGTCTCTCTCTCTCTCTGTCTGTCTGTCTGTCTCTCACGTCCTCCTCAGGGTGCAATGAAAGTATTGCATGTGTGGACTGGGAGTACAGCATACTTTTGTAGGTATCTGCATATGCCCATGTGATGGCCTCTGCACCAATTGTTAGCCAGCATTTGCTAATTGCATGCAGCCAGTTGTGTACTGATTGCAGTTCTCACTGTGATTTCAGAACAGTGCTATAAAAGGTATGTGAGATAGGCGTAGCCCTTTCAGATTTTAAGGGCAGGGACCATGCTGGTATGCTGTGGACAATGTTCTGTGAGTGTAAAGGTTGGTATCTCTCTCATATTTCCAGCTGTGTTGTAGATTAACATTCCTCCATTCATTTCTCCAGTTTCCTGTACTAACTGTGTATGTACACTGACACCTACAACTACTACTACTGTTAATGTGTGTGTGTGTGCTTTCCTTTCACTTTTGCTTGCACTTTGTTGCTAAGGCTTCAATATTTGCCCTTTACAGTCACTACTTGTATGCCTGCTAGGTGTCCTGACTGTAGTGTGCTGCTGTAGCTTTCCTATTTTCCATGTACATTCACACCTTGGAATGCTTGCTATATCTGCTAGGGTGTTACAGCATGCAGTGTGGTCTGGCCATGGTGTGGGCCTTGACATCTATTAGGGTATTTGAGTATGCTGCTGAGCAGGCCCCAGAGACTCTCAGGTTCATCTGTTATCTGCCTCATGGAATGGTACATATCAGTGGGGTACACCCATTAAATTGTCTGGTATGCTGCAGTTGTGACTGTGGGTTAGCATGAGCATATGTATTACTACACTTATTCTGCCATGCAAGTGGTGAATACTTTCAGGACTCCATAGTTACCATTGCATGTGTTGTTACACCTTTCTGCCTACTGTTTGTACATTTCACATGGAGTCTGTGGGGCATCCCTGTAAGTCATTCACTGTTGCTATGTCTAGGCTCTTAACTATTCAAATATGGTGGTGTCAGACCTCTCATGTGTACAAATATTTGCAGGTTGTCCACATTTCTGCCTCATATTTTGGTCAATATCTCATGCACAGCTTTTTCTGGCAAATCACTCTGGGCTCAAGTCAGAATATAGTGACAAACATTCAAGTTTCAGACTTCATACCCTTCCAAACATCCCACAAAATGCAGACCCTGTTACTCTCTGAACTGTCTGCATTTGTTGTAACATTATTTGTAATGTGTCCCTGGTTTTGGGCCTTTGCTCCACATATTTTATTACTTGGTCCGGATGTGTTCCTGTAAGAGGTTGTGGGGTATGGGCAGTGATTATCCTGCTGTGAGTATGTGTGTGGCTTGCAAGGTGCTACAGTGACATTATTACCTACTAGCTACCAACTAGCATGGCTGTTTCTGTTCACACACTACTATTATGGAAATCCACTAGTTTTGACAGTAATTCTAAATGACATGCTTTGTGTACTACACATCCTATATTCCCTTTACATTCATTCCTACTATTACATGATATATTTATTTTAGCACAATGTTCTTGTATAAGAGTCATGGCTTAGTGGTAAGTCATGCAGACTACTGTTTCCAAGGTCCTGGGTTGGCGACTGCCAGTGGGATTTTATTTTGCTTCTGAACTGACTACAGGACCTGTCAATCAAAGTGACTAAGGCACTTTTAAGCAGTTGTAACCGGGTTAGCGCTGGTTTGCTCGGAGCTCACGCATGTGCACTGGCGTTTAGCTCACGCACACACACCGCTTACAACCGCTTAAACGTGCTTACTCTTGCACACCAGCTATTTTCTTTGAAAGAAATGAAAATGGGGAGACAGGAAAGTGGTGAAAAGGGGTCACAAAGAGGGTAAGACAGTAGGGAAACAAGCTTGGGTTTTGCAGGAGGGATGTAGGTAAGGCCCATAGCTGCCCATTCCTTCATCAGCAACAGCTGTGCATATGTTTGTAATTTGGTGTGACATTTGATACCTTCCACCCCTGAGAGAGGTGTAAGGACAACAGTAATACTTGTTGTACAGCCAATTGTAATTGATAGTTTCCATGTCTGGTAGACATATGTGCGGAATGGGCAGCTATGTATGGGGCGTAATTTTTTTGTGGGTACAGAGTGCCCTTTTTTTTTTTCAGGTGAGAGTGGTATGTCAGGTGAGGGAAGTCGGTATAGCTGGGGAGGTAGGTTGGGTAGGTCAACAGACAAGACAAACAAGACGCATACAGGGGCGGTGTATGACACGTGTGGGGGGTTACACAATTGACGGGATGGAGGTTTGGATATCCAGAGCCCATGAGCCCACAGATGGCAACAGTGGAACTGATATCCCCACCCATGGGCAGTTGCCACTGTTCCTTCACTGCCCAGGACGGGCTGTGCTGGGGGCTGTGTAGGCCGGGCAACAGGCATGCCCGTAAGTTGTGCCACCTGTGCCTCAAGCTGGCGTAGGGGCTCGAGAACAGAGTCCCGGATCTCCCTACGCACCACAGTCCGGACGCTACGGAGGGTGAGTGGTGGTTCTCCTCCGGCCACGCTTGCAGAGGGTGGACGAGCCCCATCCCCTGCAGCGCTTCCACCCGCAGGTGGCACAGGGCCACCGGAGGAGGGTCCAGACTGGGCACTAGTGCCAGGTGCACTCGCCAGCTGAGGTGGGAGAGGTGGGTCCGCTGGAACCCGCCTTCCCTGTCGTCCTATGTTTTGCATTATGTCATGACAGTTTGGGTTAGTAACATACAATACCATTCGCAATTAGTTGTAACAGCATGCATTAGTATTCCCATTAACCAAACACCCAGATATTCACACCATTGAACAGCAAGCATAACACATGCATAATTTGAACAGCAATACACAGTCCAACAACATGCAGGGTTGATTGATGGCAACAGGCCATCAGGTTTGGATGTATGAACAGGGCAGATGCATCAACGGACATGCAAATATTTAGGACCCATCAGGACAAATGTCCAGGGGTGTTAATTGTGATTGCACATACCATTTTCACGTGGAATGGATTATATGTGGTTATAGGGTGGGGTGAAGAAAATATTATTAACACCTTCAAATACCAATACATATGCTGTACATTTCTAATAGCTACAGATATATACACACTACTGTTCTAACTACAGTTTCCTATATGATAACTACTTCACTTTGGTGATAGGACTGTTACTGCTACATCAATATACATTTTATTGTTATTCATACACGTTCATATCTGGCTTTGTTCAGCTACATCATCCTGCTACATTTGCTTTATATAGCTATAGACAACTGTGGATGTTTGATATTTCAGACAATCATACTATCTGCATATTGCAGACTGAGAGCAACATATCCAGATTTTGGGGTACACATTCCAGCTGCAGCAACACTTTGGACACATTTCACAGTTTGGTTCTACTTGTCACATTCATTTCATTCTGTACTGACTGCAGTATACTTTATACAGGGGTTATTACTACTTTATTGGTGGATTCATAACTCTTTCTCACACCCTCTCACTTGTTTTCATTTTACTATTCAGGATGGTACTTACTTCTAGGCTTTATTGACATGTTTTACCTGTAGTTATTACAATCCTTTCCAGCAGTCTCACTTCTGTCATGTTTCAGTATTTCAACAGGGATATATTTCACACATGTGAGTTGCTCATCTTCTGCAGCTGTACTTTTCAGCCTGCTGCAGGTTGTGCACTATGATATTATAGGTGGGGCATCTTTATTTCAGAATTTATTTCAGACATTTTCATTTTTCTGTTTGGATTTCAGACTGCAACACACTTTTGTAATCAAGCAATACTTGCAAACACTTTTACACTGTTACTTGCACATTTTATTACTTAGTGACTACACTGCACTCTTTTGCTAACTGTCATACTTTTATATTTCTTTACAGTTACTGGGAGTGGATTACTGACCTGCCTGGTGGCGCAACCGCACCAGCCTATCGCCATAGGCTCGTCGGTTCACAGAACGGACACCTGCAGCTGTAATATAAATGAAGTAATATTGGAATACACATCTCCATAATATCAGCTAATTTAATTTCTTACATACATAATTAAATGTAACTTACTCAGTAGTGGGGCGTTGGGCATTTGCCGGGCCTCCTGGATCCAAAGGTTCAATTGGTCCTGCTTGCGTCTCTTCAGGTCCGCATGGTGGTGACGGACCTGCTCACCAGTCCTTGGAATCCCTGTGGCACTGGTGAGATCATGAGCCAACCGGTCCCACGCCTCAGCCCTATATGCTCCCCACAGGACCTGGCCCTGCATGAGTTGGGCCTCATGATTGTGGACTAGGAGCCAGACCATGTATCTGGACTCCTCAATGCCCCACCTCTGTGCTCGAAAGCAACTACCCTCACCTACACCTGACATTCTGGCTGCAAGTCAGTTCTACAATCGTTTATGCTGTGTATTCCCGCCTATGGGGCTTATATATGCCGTTTTTCCCACACTTATCTGTGATTGGCCATTTTGGAATTGTATCCACTTCACAAAACCTGCTTTGTCATGCTCCACTTTCTATTCATTCCTATATATTTGCTATTACTGCATTTCTGAGTACAGCTGTCATAGCTTAGTGGTTCAGTACCTTGACTATGGTGCATGGTATCCTGGGTTCGAACCTGGCCACTGCTTTTTATATTTTATGACTGTCTAGACAGGCTAGGGGTGTGTCTGTGTAAAGGCAGTTTTGTTACAGCTTGCTCAACGTTGCCCGTCGGTTAGCTTGTTGGCGCGGTGCGCAGCTCCGCGCAAACGGGGTGCGCTGGCTTACGCCTCATTTGGCTGTCAGCACGCATAGTACGCTCAGCTCAGCAAGGGGCACACAGTTTGAGCGTGTTAAACCACTGCTCAGCTACGGGCACTCATTTTGCACCTGTTAAACCACTGCTCACCTACGGGCAGATGCACTCACCTTGTTAAACTGTAGCTCAG
Source organism: Protopterus annectens (assembly GCF_019279795.1). Lineage (NCBI taxonomy): Eukaryota > Metazoa > Chordata > Ceratodontiformes > Protopteridae > Protopterus > Protopterus annectens. Next base: position 1,868,721,828 of record NC_056732.1, read on the forward strand.
CTATAGGCACATCTGGCATTTTTTTATTGTTTTGTTACCTCACATTTCTTCAAAATAAATGGACTATTTCATTACATTTTACATAAAATGTGATTTTATATGTGTACATGTTTGTCAGGGACTTGTTTCATGCTTATTTTGCTAAAAATAAAAGTTGGTGGTGTGGGGCTCGAACCATGAATGCCTGCTCTTCAGCTGACATCTCTACCGCTACGCTATTGCTTCTTGGCTTACTTTGCATATTTAATTCTTATATGCTTTCCCACTGACTGCTAACTGTAGCTGCACTACGGGCACGCCCGCGCAAACGAGCGCACTCATGGTTAAACATCTTTACAATTTTAAAAAATATATAACATGTTTATTTATATATTTTCTGTTCATAGTCTGTGGGGGCATGTGTTGTGTTGTGTTTATTCACATTTCCGTGGACTCTGTCGTGGGTGTTTACTTTGGGCACTTTTACTCTTCTGGGGGCGTGTCCGCTTGCAGGGCTCGGCCTACGGACACGCCCCCTACTGTCTTACACGGACTGTGTTAGACTTAGGTGTGATTCAGCATGCTCTTATGAATATGCAGAGCATGCTGACATCACTCTGTTTAACTGCAGCCTCCGTGTAAGAGTTATAACTCTTACACGGAGGCTTCGTGAATCCTGCCCTGAGTCTTTACTTGGTTGTCTTTATTAACACTGCTATTCACATTTCATTAATGATTTCCTTTCCAGAACCAGCAAAGGTTCCTTTTTTCCTAAAAAAAAGTATTATTTATAGCTTGTAAAATATACTTTAAATTGTTATTTTCTGTCTATACAAAAATGTAAATTACTTTGCACATTTTCTGTATGTTATTCTCCTCTTGTTGTACCTCGTGCATCTATGTTATTTCTGTCATATTTTCATATCATATGTTTTAAATGTTTTTCAAATGTATTATGTACTGATATTGTCAATTTAAATTATGGGGAGCTTTTCTCCCTGGGCCCCCACTGAAAATGGATCTTTAACCCAGTTGGACTTTCCCGATTAACAAATGTCAATAAATAAATGAGACCCAAAGCATATTTCTAACAAGTATTTAGTTTCTCTACAAAACCATCTAGAACTGCTGAAGGAGGTCTTTCATAGCTATTCTGACTTACATAATATTTGCAAACCCTGCATCTCAACCTTAAATCTTCCTTGTTTCTGTGCTTTTTCACAAAGGCAGAAAACTGTTCATACTATATATTAATCTACCAGTGAGAATCCAATTCTGACCTGTGGAGAAAGTCTTGTAGATCTGCCAGGACTGAAGAACATACAGGCAGACCAGGTGTTGGAAGTTACTATACAAATCAAAAGGTTTGGGATCAGTAGGATTGATCAAAGTCTCTATTAATTCATAAGATTTGCAGCATTTTCCTTGGCAATACCACTTAACCAGGGAGGGAACAGGAGTATGTAACAGAAGTCCCTGCTCCACCAGGTTGGAACGAAGCCTGGACCATATCCATAAACAAGGGTAGTTCTTCTATTGAAACCAAGTTGGCAGGATCCTATCCTGACCAAGGCCAAAGATGCTAGATGTAAAAATCCTTCATCAGTGACTATTCCAATCCTTTGTGGCTAACTGCACACTAAACGCCCCAACACCACTCGTTAACAAGAAGATCAAGGCTGCCTTTGTGCATTCTCACACCAGCTACACACCACTGCCTTGTAGCCATCTTAGGCAATGCCAAGCATGGCACTTTAACCTGCAGCTGCATGCATGGGACAGTGGCAATTTACCTGTTTTGTGCTTAGTACTCTGGTGACTCACTTGTGTTTAAATACGGTGCTGTACTCTCTCTCCCTTACACTGCAGATCCACTGAGGGGAATGTACACTCCATTGCTTGATGCCTTTTTATGGTGGGTTGTCAGTGTTTCCAGGAGTTCCCTTCAGAACGCTACTGGATTGCAAGCCAACATGTCACCACTTTTTTCCTTCACCACAGATAGTAGTAGTCCATCTTATTTACAAAACCTCTTTCAACAGATCTTACTGCAATATAATACTTTACCTGCATTCACTCTGCCCAAGAAGTCTCTTTAAAACACATGTACAGAACTGACTTCCACTAGCATGGCTAGTGAGTCCTGCGTTGCTCCCTGCAGTTACATGAATGGGACAGTGTCAAGTTATCTGTTTTGTGTTTAGTAATCTGGTGACTCAGTTGTGTTTAAATACAGATAGTAGTAGCCCCTGTTATTTACAAGACCTCTTTCAACAGAAATAACATAGATGCACAAGGTACAACAGGAGGAGGACAAGATACAGAAAATATACAAAGTAATTTACATTTTTGTATAGACAGAAAATAACAATCTAAAATATATTTCACAAGCTATAAATAACAGTTATTACCTGCATCCACTCTGCCCAAGAAACCTCTTTTCTTTACATGTACAGAATTACTGACTTCCACAAACATGGCCAGTGTGTCCTGCTTTGCTTCCCCTCCCGACTCCAATTCTCTAGCTATCTCTAGTATCCTTTTATACTGTAATTTATATACTACCATTTCGTAGCCACTTATCCATGTCATGAAGAAATACCACCCTTTTCTAGTGTTCCTACGGCTGGCAACATTTCAAGCTCAGGACACTTTACAAAAAAATCCATATCTTACACAGGAAACAAGGATCCATACAGCCCAAGTCCCCCTACAACAAAGCCTGCTGTATACATCAGGTATTCTAACTAACTTTCAAAAAAATTACCTCAACAAATTAGAAAAAATATTATAATAAAATAGAAATATTTGCAACAAACCTGCCAAATAAAAATCGCTACTATCTAGCTTCCAGAATCTACACTGGGCAGAATTAACACACCCAGAACACTTAACTTGCTACTGTGCACAAAACATAGGTCAGCTAAATAGATGTCCATCTCTAAATCACTTCAACACAAGCATTTACCTAGAAGGGACCTCAGATCTTAATACCACAAACCAAAGAGCAACCACCAAATTCAGCAGCGTTTAAGTTTGTTAAGGAGAGATTTAACTGTAGTAATGGGGACTGGTTGGAAAGAAAAAGCATTGATGAGAGTTTTGTTATGGGGTAATGGAGGTGTTGAGAGAGATGTACCGTTTTGTGTATTAAGTGTGAGGTTTTGAAAAGTTTCTATGAAATAGTTGTTAAGGAGGGAGGCAGTTTCAGAAGCAGTGTTGTTTGGAAAAGGGTGGAGAGTAGTGGGGTTACCTGGGTGCAGTAGGTTGTTGATGGTGATCCAGAATTTTTGTGTGGGTTACTTTGGTTAAAGAAAAAAAAAAGCTCTCTTGTCTTTGTTGACAAGTTTTTTTAGCCAGGTTTCTGAGCTCTCTGTATGTCTGCAGTAAAAGCGGGACTGTTTTTTAACCCAGGCTTTCCAGGAAGAATGTCTTTTGTGCATGACTGAGCGTGTTTGTTTTGTTAGCCAGGGGGTGTAGTTGAATTTGATTCTGATTTTTCTGGATGGAGCAACAGAATCCAGTGTGAATTAATTTACTGCCTCACTGAAAGGGAGGTGATACAGGAAGGATCAATTAGTGCCAGATAGTTTGGAGTTAAAAGTGTCTGGGTTGAAGTGGGTACGGTTTTGGCATACCCTGTAAGTAGGGTCTTTAGGTGAGCATTGGGTGTATCTGTGCATGAAGGTTAGAGAGTGGTCACTTAATAAGATGGGAAGTACACCGGGATTATGATAGAGGTGAGGAACTGAAGTAAGGATCCAGTCAAGGATGGGTTCGGATGAGGAGTTTTTTTATTCTAGTAGTGGTGGCGATGTGCTGGTGAAAACCATGAAGGTTAAGACTATGGGTAGGGGATGAGGGAGGACAGTTTAGTCCGGTCTATATTAGTGTCTCCAAGTACAATAGTTTCATAATGGATATGGTGAATAATCCAAGACAGGAAGTTCTCTAGGATGGGAATATTATTGCCAGGGAGAATGTATATAGAGACTATGACAATTTTTTTGTGAGGGTTGAGCTGACAATTTATGATGAGTATTTCAGCAGGTGAGAAGCAGGGAACAGAGATGGAGAGAGGGGACAGCTTAAGTAGCTCAGAGTAGAGGATAGCAACCCATCCTCCCCGTTTATTGGTTCTATCCAAACAAAATATGTTATAACCTGGAGGTAGGATGTATTCTTAATACAATAAATAAAACTCACTTTAAACTACACAAACTTTACCGTCATAAACTCTACCTAGACAACCACATCAGAACAAAACCGACCAGTACCTTACTTATGCTTCCTTCCTATATGGAAGTGCCATTTTTACCAAACTTCATTCATCTGTCAGCAACAAACTCCAATTCTGCTATTACAAAATAACCAAATTTGCCCCAGGCAAGCCTAACCACACACATCATTACCAAGTAATCTCAGAACTGAACTGGTCCGAATTTTCCCACTACCTCAGTTATACCCAACTGACTCTAGCCCACACACTAATTTTTAAACCAAATAGCTGCCTAACACTCCACTGCATCCTACATATACTCCAAACAAAACTCTTAGATCCTCCAAAAAACAGCCATTAAATGTTATCACCTAATAAAAGAGCTGGACAAAGTCTATATTCCCACAGCACTGCTAAATTATGGAATACCTTCCCCCCTACATAACTCAAACGGACTGTTTAAAAAAACCTTTCAAATGACTCGTTCTCCTGCAGTACAAACGATAAGCCATCCTATACCTGTTCCTTAATTAAAGTATGTGTAATTAATGTGTGTGTAATACCTTAATGCATGTTGATACTGGTTGGCATCTACTCTCTGTTTCATATCCTGCTATGAATTCTTTGCTTTAGTGTAAACTTTGAACTGTATTGTATTATTTCTGTACATTTACCGGTATTGTAATATCTTACTTCCATGTTCTTTGATAAACTTAAACGAATGTCAATAAATAAATAAATAAAACAATAATAATAAATACACATAAAAGATAAGGTTCAACATAAGTGAATAACGTTCAGTACAGTATACCATCTCATTTAAACCCTTACCCTGTGCAGCACCTAACAAAATAATCTGCTTTTCCTTTTCATGCAGAATATGTAATTTATCAAATTTATTAGGAGAAGATTACATAACTATCGATTACAGTAATAATAAATACATATAAAAGGTAAGGTTCAACATAAGTGAATAAAGTACAGTACAGTATACCATCTCATTTAAACCCTTACCCTGTGCAGCACCTAACAAAATAATTTGCTTCTCCTTTTCATGCAGAATATGTAATTTATCAAATTTATTAGGAGATGATTAAATAACTATCAATTACAGTAATAATAAATACACATAAAAGGTAAGGTTCAACATAAGTGAATAAAGTACAGTACAGTATACCATCTCATTTAAACCCTTACCCTGTGCAGCACCTAGCAAAATAATCTGCTTCTTTTTAAGCAGAATATGTAATTTATAAAATGTATTAGGAGACGGTTAAATAACTACCGATTACAGTAATAATAAATATACATAAAAGGTAAGGTTCAACATAAGTGAATAAAGTACAGTACAGTATACAATCGCATTTAAACCCTTAGCCTGTGCAGCACCTAACAAAATAATCTGCTTCTCCTTTTCATGCAGAATATGTAATTTATCAAATTTATTAGGAGAAGATTAAATTACAGTATATACAGTAAATCAATTACAGTAAAACTGAATATTGCACTGGAATGTTGTAATGTATGCCTAACTAAAGCATTTCTATCCCTACTGCATCTGCTATCATTAGTATACAATTATTTTTTGGAATGGACCTGACGTTTCTCCCACATACACAATGAACAAGATGGATCCCACACTCAGTAAAACAAGTGATACATTTAAAAAAATCCATTAGACTTTGGGTGCATTAGTAGTAGTAAAGAAAACAGTCATCATAACAATTGAGAAACAGCCATATTTCCCACAAGAACAACCACCAAGTGATTTGGTCCCAAATAAAGGTTGTTTATGTACTTCCCCATATGGGTTTTTAAAACTTGTGTTGGGCAATAGACTCATCTAAGTATAAATACATTTATCTGTAACCATATTATTATTATAATTATTATTATTATAATAAAACTTGTCAGCTGTCAAAACCTTCCAAAGTTTATTAATAAATTCTTTAATTTTAATCTATATTACTACCATATGTAGTAATAAAATGCAAAGGTTGCTTCTGATTATCCTCAATCTGTTATCATTTCCTCTCCCTTTTTCATCTGGTTTATAGTTCCCATGTTGTTCATTAGTCTCCATGTTGAACCTCATGCCAAAAAAGGATTAGACAGATGCCTACACAATCTGTCTAAATACAAATCATCATTAAAAATACATCTTGATCTTAAGACTGAAAAAATGAAACATTATCCATGCTGTGACACAGATGATAACTCTTAGTTAGCATGTAATATGGAGGTTTTATCAAAAGGCTTCCTATAATTGGATGTTTGTGCAAAACCATCTAATAATTTAGCAATCTCAACATCTAAAAAATCCATGATAAACAAACTCCATTTACTGGTAAAAGACAGACCCATGTCACTGCCTTTTAAAAATTTCACAAACATCTTAAAAGCACAAATATCACCTTGTCAAAATGCCCAGCAGCTGTCCAAACATCTACACCACATCACCAAATCACTCCCAAAAATATTTGAGGAACAATATATGCATCAATCCTCAAACAAAAAAAATACATATAGGTTTGCATAAGCTGGTGTAAATACTGCTCCCATCCAAGTGTCTTAAGGTTAAAGGCAACTTTAAAATGCAAAACTTTTATCCAAAGGACCACATAAGTCAGTTGTATCAGGAAAATCATTAAAATTAAGATAACGTTTACATTTTATCCAACCAATATTTAATAATCAAATGTCCTTGTTTATGGGAAATAGAAGTTTAAAGCTGACAACATCTAAAGTGCAAACAATATGTATGATTTCAAACATATGAGATAATAACTTTGTGGTATCCTTGAGTCTTGCTCTAATTTGGACCAATAAAAGACTAAGAGATTAAAATAAAATATTTATGGGTGTACTTTGTGTAGATCATAGTGTGTGATATACCTTTAAGAAGCATTCCAGTCAGTGGGCACGTGCAAGTAAGAGTGCCATTTTGAGTGAGCAGTCAGAGTGCTAGCATGCATGTACGTATATAGTAATAAGTCAGTTAGTTCTTTTAAGTTTAATGCTCCTGCCATCCATCCTGATGTGTTTTTATGTAATAAACTACTTAAATGAACACCCAAGCCTCTTTATCTTATTGAGATGTACAAGACGAGTGCCACAGTGTCAGAATGGGATCCAGAGTCAGAGTGATGAGGCAACTGGTTAGAAGTGGAGGTATATACAGGAGTGGATCCTTCGTAGCTCAAATGACTCGCAAACAGGTCAGAAATAAATTCTAGGTACTAATACTCACTTAAATGATTTTTCCTGCAAAGATTATAAAACAAAGCATTCAGAACGCTCAAAACAAATTTCTAATTAAAGGAAATGTCCGAAACTGTGACATGCTGATAAAAATATTCAAAATAATTACGGAAATGTTTGAAGCAATATCCAAATCACATAAGATGTACAAAAAAGGGAAAACAACTGCATTTTTTTGCAGTGTGCTACTTTTTCATATTAACTAAAGCTATTCAAAGTATCCAAAGTGTGTGCAGTATTACAGTGCAGTTATTTCACAAAGTACAGTCATTTCAAAGAATATTTCACAAAGTACAGTCTTGCAGAGTTTCTTGTGAATTTGAATATTATTACAAGTACCTGGTGTATGTGCATGTTCGTACATAATTACAAAGGTCAAGATTGCATTGTGTTTTACTATAATCTGTTAGCATGGGAGAAGGAGTTTGCAGACCTGTTCCACTTGTGTTTGATAGCAATATTGCTGAGAATTAGAGACAGTTTAAGCAGGAATACAATATTTTCATACAGGCTACTTTTTTTGAAAAAGATGCATGTACAAAGGCATGTATTCTCCTTAATTTAGCTGGTTCAGAAGCCATTGAAAGAGAGAGTTCATCTGTGTATGCACCTGCTGTGTTTGCAGGGGAGGGGGAGAACCGCCATATTGTGGTACAGACTGAAACGCAGGAAGACTCTAAATGCTTAAAACATAAATTTAGAGAAATGTATAACCCCCAAACAAATGTTAGAATGAAAGGCACTTATTTTACACAACAGATGAAAAGCCTGGTGAAACATTTACAGCACATATAACTGACTTGAGAAATAAGGCTAAAACATGCAGATATGGTGATTTGAGCGATGAGTTAATAAAAGACAGGCTTGTGTGTATGGTGTTAATAATGACACAGTGAGAAAGATTTTACTTCGAGACAGTGATTTAACATTAAACAAGGCCATTGAGATTTGTCAGGTATACAAGTTCACAGAAAGGCACACAAGTATGCTTACAAATGAGAGGGCAAACCTTCCAGAACATTCTAAAGCTCATGTAGATAGTATGCAGGCATGAGGTTAAAAGATACAGGTCAAAGGGTGTGGTACCCATAACTCGAACTAAGGCAAAACCCAGCGTTACTTCAGTAAGGCCTAAAGTACAGGCAGCAAAACGTGGGGGTGATTCAGCAAATCCTGTAGCTAGCCTCATAGTCAACTGTCATAATTGTGGTGGAAATTATGAGTCCAAATGAGTACAGTGCTTAGCTTTTGGTTAGCAGTCCCATTCTTGCAATAAGTGGAATCATTTCAAAAGGTTTTGTAAATCAAATAAGGCACATTCTTTTAATAAAAGTGAGCACACAATGAGGCAAGTTGATAAATTAGAAAGCTGCAACCCTACTTTTTATGTTGATGGTGTGTCCATGCTTGGTGAAACAGTCAATGCAGTAGACTTTTTGGCAAAGAATGAAATATTTTGTACTGTTCGGATTAATGAGAGTCCCATACAGCTCAAAGTAGATACTGGTTCAAAGTGCAATGTTAAGTCAGCAGAAACGTTTGCTAGAGTAAGAGCTGCAGAACAACTTGATTTGACAAAGTGTGTGAAGCTTGTTGCTTATGGTGATGAAGAAATTCAAACCAAAGGCTCAGTAGTGCTTTCATGTTACTCTGCTAGGAACAGCAATGACTTGCAGTTTTACACAGTCAAGAGACACGTACAGTCATTACTAGGCCTCAGAGGCAGTTTGAAAATGGGACAGCTTTTATTTAACAGAGAAGTTAACCATGTAAGCTTGAAATTGAACAGCTCAAATTTCATCCAAGCTATCTTTTCGGAGTATACTGATATGTTCGAAGACAAACTATGCAAACTACCAGTTGTGTACTCCATGAAGTTAGACCCAGAGGTCAGCCAAGTTATCAGATCAGTGCAAAAAGTTCTGGTAGCTATGCAGAATAGAGTCCAAGCCAAGCTAGACAAAATGGTGCAGCAAGGAGTAATTTGTCCAGTAGTAGAACCAACTATAAAGGTATCTTACATGGTCGTAGCTCATAAGAAAAGATCAGATAATATCAGAATATGTACAGATCCAACAGATTTGAACAAAGCATTAAAAGGAACTCATCACCCTATGCGCACAGGTGAAGAAGTTGCTGCCCTCATGCCAAATGCCACTGTTTTCTTCGTCTTAGATGCAAAGAGTTCATTCTGGCAAATTTTGCTTGATTGAAAATCTTCATTGCTAACCACATTCGGTACACCATTTGGTAGGTACAGATTTCTGAGAATGGCATTTGGAATAAATTCCGCCTGTGAAGTCTTTCGATGTGCAATGGAACATTTTTTACTGGCTATCCATGTGCTATAACAGTAGACGCTATTCTTGTAGGAGGCAATGGTGAAGTCGAATATAATAGAAACCTCAAGAAAGTTCTAGAAAGAGCTTGTGAAGTGAATCTTAACCTGAATACTCAGAAGTATAAATTCAGGCTATGAGAAGTTCCTTATGCTGGTCATTTATTTACCACTTCAGGCTTATGACCAGATCCTTCCAAGCAGACAGCTGTTCTTGAGAAGCCAGCTCCAAAACTATGTCCAAGCCATACAACATTTTCTTGGCATGGCCAACTATCTAGGCAAGCTCATTCCAGAGTTGAGCCAGGTTTCAGCACCACTATGAGAGCTGACATGCAAAGATGTAATTTGGCCCTGGTGAGGACAACACCAAAGAGTATTTGATATCCTGAAACAGAGAATTAACAGTCCACCAACTTTAAGATACTACGATGTTCACAAACCAGTTACTCTTTCCTGTGATGCTTCTGAGTTTGGTCTTGGTGCAGGGTAGACCAGTAGCCTATACATCCAAAACACTTACCCAAACTGAAATACAGTATGGCCAGATTGAGAAAGAACTCTTGGCAATTGTTTGCATGTTCGATGTTTCATGATTATATTTATGGTTGACCTATCCAGATCAAAACTGACCACTAACTTCTAGTCACTATTTTGAGAAAGCATTGCTTCTGTGAGACTGCAATGCATGATGCTCAAATTGAAAATTACAATTTCAGTCTTGTTTACATGAAAGGCAAGCTTCTTCGTCTTGTTGACACCTTATCTCGATCGTCCAGAAAAACACAGAATAGCATGACAACGAGCAATCTGATTTTGAGGTCATAGAAGTGAGAAAATTTTCTTCCACACGTCTGGGTGAGCTTAGAACTGGCACAGCTTCAGATCCAATTCTCCATAAGCTAAACCTCTATCAGTCGAGGATAGCCTTCAAAACAATCTTATTTATCAGTAGAATTGCAACAGTATTTTCCATACAGAGATGAGATTTTTGTCAGAAAATAGTATCAGCATGAAAGGTCCAACAGTGATTGTTCCAAAGTCCTTACATCAACAGTACATTCAGATCTTGCTGCATGGCCACCCTGGAAATGATTCTACCAAAAGAAGGTAGAGAGGACCACTATTTTGGCCTTTTATGTCCAAAGATATTGAGAATGTACTATTACAAACAGAACAAGATGAAAGTACAAAGTTGCATCAACAAAAAGAACCACTTCAGTTAAGCCATATTCCTGAACTACCTTGGTTGACAGTAGCCAAAGATATCTTCGAGTGGAATGGCAAACATTAATTGGTTTTAGTAGATGCTCATTCAATTTGGTTAGAGATTGACCTACTTCCTAACCTAACATTCAGTACTGTCATTACTAAGTTGAAGAGACATTTTTATGTCCATGGTAGTCCACACAGAGTCTTTTCTGACAATGGTGCACAGTTTACAAGTTAGCAGTTCAAACAATTTGCTGAAATATGGGACTTTGTTCATATTACGAGTAGTCCTGAATACCCGCAGTCAAACAGCTTGGTTGAAATGTGCAGTTCAAAATGCAGAACAGCTGTTAGAGAAATCCAAACATGACAATACCAATGTTTTCCAAACATGACAATACCAATGTTTTCCTAAAGTTGCTAAATATTGGAAACATTCCTTGTGATAATAATCTTGGCTCACCTGCTCAGAGACTTATGTCAAGACAAACCAAAACCATATTACCAATCAGCAGCAATTTATTGGGTCGATATGTTAAAAACAGCAAAGCAGTGAAAGCCCAACTGCTAAAAAGGCCTTTGTCCCAGAAGTCCTACTATGATAAGACCAGCAAACCTCTTAGTTCATTAAAAGAAGGGGAGATGATGAGGATGCAGATGTCCAAAGGTTTTGATCGCATCCTATTTGTGAAAAGTTTGTGTCAACAGCCCAAATCATACATTGCAGAATCACAAGGAGTGGAATTCAGGTGGAATCGAAAGCATTTATTACTGATGTCCAAGCCAGTGCTACAGCATCTAGTGACTTGTCCAATGTTCCTGTTCCAGAGGACATTCCGTTAGCAATCCCTGTTCCAGAGAATATTCCTGAGAGTCCTCAAGCAGAACATTCCCCAGTGACTGTCCATGTTGCTAAATCCAGCCCTAACTATTACATTACAAAATCAGGTCACATTTCCAGACCTAGTTCCAGATGCACAGCAACCTGGACATGGTTTTTGTTTTGGTTTATTACTGTCTGTACAATTGCATGCCTATTCAAATGTCATTAGTTATATGAGACAGCTCAGTAAAGGAGGAGGATGAAGATCAGAGTCTGTGATACACCTTTAAGAAGCATTCCAGTCAGTGGGCACATCCATACAAGAACTGAGCACGTGCAAGAGTGCCATTTTAAGTGAGTAGTCAGAATGATAGCATGCATGTATGTAGTACTCAGTCAGTTTGTTCATTTAAGTTTAATTTTCTTGCCATCCATCCTGATGTGTTTGTATATAATAAACTACTTAAATGAACACCCGAGCCCTTCGTCTTATTGAGATGCACAAGACAAGAGACACTTTGTTCGACAAATCAACAATGTCAATAGTAAGATCAGAAAGCACAAGAGGTCAGTACACAATTATCGACATGTTACCATGCGAGCACCAATAAAATAACCCCGGCATATGTAAATTTTAAAAACAAAAAAAAAAATCATTTTTGCAGGGGGGGGGGGGGGCAAGCCTCCTGTATCACTCCACACTTCCTGCTAATTATATATACTAACTCTGAGGTTGCACAGTCCCAGGGAAAGGGAATATTCCCCTACCAGGGGATTATTGATCTAGTGCACTTATCAACCAAATGTGGTGAATTAAATGGATGTCGACCACCTTGCTTTTTGACAGAAGAGCCGATTCCCATTGTTATGTATCTTTATCTATATGGCTCCCTGTAAAGAAATTGAATGAGTTTGATAAAATGCAGAGTGGTTTGTTTTACTGAACATTCAAATTGCTGATCATCTACTTTGCCAAAAGAGATAAGTGAGTTTGCAGTAGGTGTGTTTGTGAGAGTGTTTGCAGGTTATGGTTAGGTTAGGGGATGTGTATAGGTGTGTGCATACAAATGTTTGTGTGCCGGTGTTGGAGTTTGGGGATAGATTTAGTGCAGAGTGAGTGAGTGAGTATATTGTGTTGTGGTAGTATTATAAAAAGGGTTTTTCTAAGGTAGGGTGTAGGAATAGGATTAGGGTAACTTAGCAGGCATTACTAAGGTAGTTCAGAAGGATGAAGCTTTTTCTGCAATCCTACCATGACTCAGATAAACTATAGCTTAATTTTATGGGAGAATGTTTGTTTAAAAATCACAAAAAGGAAAACATTTTTTCCTTTTGTGATTTTTTTTACATGTTCAGTGTTTTTACGTTCACTATTATGAATGCTCAGAATGTTTTATTGGTGATTTTGTTTTCTGAATTTGAATATTTTGGTCATTCATAATAGAATCATCAGATGTACACACACACACACACACACACACACACACACACACACACACACACACACACACACACACACACACACACACACACACACACACACACACAAATATTTGTTTTTCTTACTCCTAGAAGTTACACAACTTATTGTTTTGTATTATTTGTTTTTGGGTATTTTCTCTCTTATTTAGTGCTTAGTGACAGCTTTTCTCCCATGAACCCCTCTGAAAAGGGGCAGTATGCTCAGCTGAACTATCCCATTAATTAAATGGAATAAAATAAATAACAGAATTCCCAGTAAAACTTGCCTTACTATTTCTGTTTTCCTTTCAACAGGATAATCCCAACATTCCCCTCGTTTTACTTTTCCTGACTGACCTCATCACACATTCTGGTGACAGATAAAGCCTGTTGACATAAAACAGTCCCCTATATAAACTTTTATGAAACTGATTTTATGCAATAAAACTCTCCAACTCTAATTCTACTGGAATAAGCTACACTCAAATACACTTTCTAAAACTCATACTTACAAGACTACCAGCATTCTTTACAAACTGGTTTCACCTTTGCAATCTGTTGTTCCCACTTCTATTATTACTATTCATTTTTGCCCAACTGGTAAATATGAAATTACAAGTTAACATCAATAAGTACCCAGATTTATATACTTGTTTTATAATTCTGGTTTTATATACTAATTTCAGTTTCTTTTTTAAGACTGCATTTCATATATTCATGCAACTGCAGACCTTTTCTGTCTGGGTCTCTGCTAAAAAAGGGGTCCACGGACAGTGAGACTTTCCTCAATAACCAAATGCAAATAAACAAAACCTACACAAATGCAACCACTGTACCAACTCATTACAATACTATGTCCCTAATCCAACCTTTTCTTTGTCTACTGTACATGCGTGACAAATTAATTACAAGCCATTCAGTCCAACTACTCCATCAAAATAATTCAAAAATACTCCCCATTGTGAACAATCTGGAAATCTCAGAAACAGTATCATCTTAATTATCACAACAATTCTACTGTCAGAAGATATTTAGTTAAATCCTGGACCTGCCTCATTCTACCAGCCTTAAACACTTCTCCATTATGTCACTGAATTTATGCAGCTTAAACAACAAACGGGAAAACCTAGAAATGTTGGTCTCTTAATATAATTCAAAACTGACTCCAATGTCTGTATCCTGCCTTAAATACCCCTCTTGGGTTGTCCTCATTTTACTTCTAATTATACTTTTCTGATAACATACGAGGTTCAAGGTAAGGTGGCATCCTTACAACAGCAAAACAGGCTTCAATGTTTCTCAAAAATTTTATGACATCACCGGTGAGCGCAATCCCAAATGGATACTAAGATGCAACTTTTTGGGGAAATCGCACTAAATTTTATATTGATAACCTTCCAATTTATCTATTCTAGAAAAATATTACTATATATACTATATTTAACTATGAGTATACTTTGAGGGAATCTTAACCTCAACTGAAAATTTTCTCTCCATCTCCAAACAAGGCTTCTTTAATCACATGAATTTATCTCAATTGTTGAGGGAGCATATCAGACTCAACTCATCTTACCAAAGCCTTTTCTCTTATTAATGTGTTTAACTTCAAGTATTCCTAACAGAGAATTACAGCTGGATATCCTTCCTAATGACCTTCACAATTATTGATGTGTTTTCTTGTATTGCTCCTTCAAAACTCTTAAAATTCCCCCTAATGACAGACATTCTCCTGCTGACTTGTAAATAATCTTGGCAATCTAGTATACACAGAATTGCTGATTGGTCAGAAGTTTATAAATGTACCACCCCTGCTTCTGCTTTACACCTGTTCTGTACCTTACAGAATTCAATTCAAGGAAAATTACAGCATATAATTCAAAGAATATTTAGGGACTCCCATGCACTATGTTTCACAACAAACTTTATATCTGTAACTAAAAAGGGAACAATGCTTGAAAAGAATTAAAAAATTTGATTTGTTTAATATTATCAAGTTTCAAAAGAATTGAAGTACACTACAAGAAGACAAACTGACGAAGCCATGACTCAGTTCAGAAATCTTCAGGTTCACAATCTGGAAAAACACTAGCTCCAAAAATCCTTCCAAAATCCAACTTTACATCTAACCTGTCACCTAACGTAATACCATCCCTACAGTCTAATATCTCCTCTGCCTTGCCAGCTCGTCATTCCTATTTCACACTACATAATATCACCAAGTACTCTGCACCACTACATAAAATTATTGGTTACACCCCTACTATTTCAAAGCACTGTCCTATAAAATGGAGAACACCTCAAAGCTATCAATTATAGAAACAACCTGTACTTTTGCAATTATCATGAGAAATCTTATTTTTTGTGGGGGGTTGTTTTACCCATCTCAAAACATTTAGCACATATATCCAGTCCTCTCTAATACTCCCAGCTTTAAATGTGCTCTTGTCATTTGGCTGCTAAAGCCTCCATTCCAC
Source organism: Protopterus annectens (assembly GCF_019279795.1). NCBI lineage: Eukaryota > Metazoa > Chordata > Ceratodontiformes > Protopteridae > Protopterus > Protopterus annectens. The sequence continues at coordinate 1,868,737,595 of NC_056732.1, forward strand.
CGCTGCTGCAGACTATAGAACTGCCTTCTAGGAAAGATCTTTGAAAAACTTGTCTAGGAATATGACTACATAAAGGTTTCTGCCTAAAATATAGCACATAAACAACTATCTTCCAGTTAACCACTCAAATTTATGTCAGTGTGGAAAGGGATGTATTATCTTTCTGGACTTTATAAGTAACTGTTTCACATGCTCTTTTTATCAATTACTGCTTAAACTTGTTGACTATGGTTTCTTTACAGAAGTACCTCCCAGTTAAGGACTTACTAATCTTGCAGATGTTTCAGTCTTGGGAGCCTAAACTCTCTCTCTTTCACTGGTCACCTTAATGGGATTTCACATGACTCTGCATTAACTCAATTTCTCTTTTACTTTTCATAAACAGCCCCCTTGGGACATTGGTGCTGTCTTTATTGCAGCTTAAATGTTATAACAAGTATCTACTATGCTACAAACAAGATTTCTCCTTAATCTGGAAATGGATTTGTGACAATAAACTTACTAGAAACACTAAAAAATATTGTGTTATGATGTTTGAAGCATAGGAAAAGTCCACACCATGTATCACTAACTCTTGTGAAACCTTGTTCCCATCTCCCAATTGCAAGACAAAATATTTGGGATTCCTTTTAAATAATAGTACTTATTTATTTTGCTGACCAGGATAGTCTAACTGGGCCGTGGTAGCCCCTTTTCAACACAGGCCCAGGAAGAAAAGCCAGTAACAAAATAGACAATGTTATACAAGAAAGAAAAATGTAAAGCTTAAAGCTACAATCTGAATGTATGATAACTGAGAGGCAGCTATACTAGAAAAAGTCTGCAGTCAGTCAGAGTTATTACATATTATTACAAGACGATACGACATACACAATAAAGTTTAAAATATCAAATTACAATTTTACATTTATGGCTAGGAGAAATAAGAGAGGTAGCATGGGAGACAGGAATAGGAAGCAGAAAGGAAGTGATAAATTGTAAAAGCAGAGAGTATGGAAGGAAAGGTGAATAGTTTGTACATTCGTTAGGTGATACAGAGAAAAAGAAAAATGAAGTGAAGTCATTGCAGATGTAGAAGGTAGTGATTATGAGCTGGAATTTTACTGGAGGGAAATATTTGTCAGGTGGTAAGTAGAAACAACAGAAGTAGTAAGGGTAAAGGGTTAGAAGGCAGCAGGAAATTTACAATCAGAATTTACTTCATTGAATTATATTTATTTATTGCTTTTGTTTACCCAAATAGTCCAACTGGGCACAAGTCCCATTTTCAGTAGAGGCCCAGGGACAATGTTTGACTGACTGACTTATTTGAATCAGTCTCCAGAGCTGTGGACGAGGGTAAGGTGGTCCACACAGCCTATCTGGACCTCACCAAGGCTTTTGACACCATCCCCCACTCTGGAATCACAGACAAACTTACTAAGCTGGGCATAAATCCCTACATCACTCGATGGGTTGCCAACTGGCTTACTGACAGAAGCCAGACTGCAGAAGTAGCCGACTCCAAATCCAGCTCCAGACAAGTGGAGTACCTCAGGGTTCAGTCCTGGGACTGCTCTTGTTTGGCATCTACTTCTCTGAAGTACAGGCCAACACTAAGGGACTCTGGCTAACAAAGCTTGCAGATGACTGAAAACTGGGGACCATTATTGAATCCCCAAATGATGTGGATATTCTACAAAAGGGCCTTACAGACACAGATGCTTGTTGACAGAGACATGGGCTCAAGCTTAATGCCAAGAATTGTATAGTTATCCCCTTTGGAAAAAAACATGTACCCGTGAATTACCACATAGGTGGCAGTACACTAAACACTGAAAGTGTGATAAGAGACTTAGGGACACAGGTGGACAGTGGTCTCACCTTCGATAACCACATTGCCACAACAGTCAGGAAATCCTTCTGTGTGGCACACCTCATCACTAAGGGCTTTTCATCCAGAAAAAAGGAGGCCACTGTCCCACTGTACTCATCCCTCATTAGACCCATTATAGAGTACAATGCCATGTTTGGTATGTACCTCACAAGACATCTGCAACAGCTGGAAAGGCTGCAGAAATACCTCACTAAAAGAATCACAGGCCTAAAGGAGATGCCTTATGCTGACCGTCTAAAATACTGTGGCATATCATCTACTCAGTGGTGATCTCTGCACAACATACAAGGCCATGTCAAACCCTGAGCTGTTTTAGATATGCTCCACTTAAAGAAATCCCAATCTCTCAGAGCCAAACACTCCAGGGATCTAAATCTCGTCATCACAATGAGCAAAACAAGCTGGAGGGATAGGTTCCTGACCCAGAGACTCCCCATACTCTGGAATAGACTGCCCACACATGTCAAGCAGAACGCCTCCTTGGCCGTCTTCAAAAGGAACCTTGACGATTGGATGGGAGACAGGGAATTCACCCCGGGGATCATGTTAGTCGCCCTGCTAGACAGAGGTCCAGGGAAGTAAATATTGTGGGAATAAATACTCTGGGAATTGTTATGGCTATGCTTGTGTAGGCCCTAAGGCCGATAGCCTAGTACCAACCTATGAACCTATACAAAATGAGTATAAGCAGTTATACAAGTTTTACAAAATAAATGTATATACATGCATACACTAATAATGACATGACGGTTAAATCACAAAATATAATAAATGTACAAACATAAAACAGTAAATGTACATACCCAGAATAATACATGAACATTCATAGAATTGTACTGATGTGACAGTTAATTAAAACATGACAGTTAAATGAAGATACAGTAAAATATTAGCTAATATGTAGCTTATACAAGTCGACTTACTTTCAAATGGAATCTTCTGAAAACAGATACTGAATAGAAGACAGTGAAGTAATTACAGGATGAACATGGTTACAAATTATGAGGAAGTATTGAGGAGGTCCAGGTAAAAGGTAGATAGAGATCGTAGTGGAGTGGGGTGGATCGTACTCGAATAGTTAAGAGATTATGACAAAGCAGCCGTACTATGGCCAATTACATAAAACAGTAGTAACAGTAAGGGTTTGGAAATTATCCAGGAACATTACATGTACTCAGCAGACAACTAAGTAGGCAGGATCTTACTCGAGCTTTAAATGACTTTAGGAGTGTTTTGTCATATTGTTAGTGGATAGAGTTCCAGGATTTAGTGAGGTGGTGGGAGAGTAGTGATTTGCCATCAGAATTGCTGAGTATGGAAACATGCAATAGGTATTTGTCTGATGATCACAGTGGTCTGGGTGGGGTTATATATTTTTATGAGGTTGGAGCTGGAAGGACAGTTGTTAGGTTTATACACAATGTTATGGACTTGTGGAAGTTGTGAATAGGTTAGATAATGTGAGAATTCCAGCCACTGTAACTCCCATAGAGAGGCAGAGTGGTGGGATTTGCTTGGCAGGTTCGCAGTGAATCGTGCTATTTTGTAGCAACATTGCTCATATTTGTTTATCAAGGTCATTTGGATGTTATTAAGGATGGGAGCAGAATACTTTAGAGTAAGCAATATAAGGTTTGTAAGGGCCAGGGTAATTTAATAATAAATTAAATTATTGGCTAAATAGCGCAAGTTAATAGACTTAACTTCACAAATGTATCAAATTGACCACTCCCAAGGCTTTCCAACAACTTAAGGTGGCCTGCAGCATTCCTACAGCATTTCAAATATACTTGCCACTGAATTTTGTTGTGCAAGTGCCATCATCTGACAATGACGTTCTTTATGCAGCTAAAGATTCAGAAAAACATTCTTTTGGATATAGGTTATGCTGGTCAGGATACATAAAAAATGTTTGTTCAGGTTGCTGCCGGCCATGAGATACATTACATACTAATTTTGAAAAGTGACCTTGTAGGGGAAAAGTGAACAAAGAAGTGCTGGTTGTCAGAATCCTTTCTTTCTGGAGTATTCAGAGGGCAGATTTTCTTCTAGATAGATAATTGTTAATAGCAGTACATTATAAAAGGAAATGGGGATTATCAGATACAGCAGGACACTAATCTTAATTTGTGTAAAAGAGAAACACAAATTTAAAAGTGTGAGAACAAAGTACATCATTAGTCAGTCTCAATACATGAACAGATCATGGCATACATTTCCCCATGATTACTGTAAGGAAATAAATAACACGCCACAGTTACCAATTGCAACAGCAGCCTAGGGACAAAAGGCCATTATGTCTGTAATTCTAGTTTTGTAATGTACCTGGAACAATGTGACAGCTGTGGTTCTTTCTTACTTGGAAATACAACCTGAAAGCTGTTGCAAATGGTATGCCAGTAAATTAAAGTGAGAGACAACCGCACTGTATAAACAGTTTTAATGTATTGTTTTAATTTGATAATACTGATAAAGTGGAATTTTAACACAATGTTGTAAATAAAAGAAGTGTGTTGGCAAAAGAATTGCATTGGCAAATTCAATAAAAGTCCAGATTTGCCTGGTTGGAATAATGTTGTTTTTATTACATGTTCTTTAAAAAAAGAGTTTTTTTTTTCATTTGGGAATTATCATATGATATTGTTCTGTTGACTGGTGTTATATAGACATGTGACTTATTCAAAATCAATTTCATAGATGTGTATATTTATTTTGATGAAGTCTTTGCATTACAGATGAAAAGACACAATTTGTGATATTGGATCCAGTAATTCTTTTGTTCCTGTGATTTTTTTTATGCCAAATTACGAATATGCACCACATTAGTATTTATTTTAATAACATGACCCAGAAGGCATTTACATTGTACTTTAACATATCAAATGAAAACCTACATAATGCTGGACAAGTTCTCCCATATACCTGCCTTCTACTTACCACTACTTTACACCTGTACAGCACTAATCACATGGAAGCATTGTGGAACAGAATTTGACATGTCAAATCATCGTGTGGAAGCATTGTGGAACAGAATTTGACATGTTATCACGTGGAAGCATTGTGGAACAGAATTTCACATGTCAAATAATCACATGGAAGCATTTTTTTTATTTTAACATATGTTTACCAGGAAAATCTGACTTGGAACGAAGCCGATTTTCAGCGGAGGCCCGAAGAGAAAACATTCCAGACACATGTCTTTATAACATGGGAGGAAACCGGAGTACCCAGAGAAAACCCACATGAATGCAGTGAGGGCATGCAGACTCTGTACAGAAGGTACATCAGCCGAAAATCGAACTGGAGAACCTGTTGCTGTGAGGCAACAATGCTACCACTGTGCCATCCAAACCATTGTGGAAGAGAATTTCACATGTCAAGTAAGCACAAATGTCAAGAGCAATTCTGACCTCAAATATGGCACTTGATACCAAACATTTTCATGCAGCATTTTCATGGGAGATTTTCCATAGAGAAGGGATGGAGCTTTCTGGAATGGTTCTGTTTATGAAGATGGAAACAGGGTAGGCTAGTACACCAGCTGCTGTTTGGAGATATTCGGCTGGGAGGAGGTCAGCTGATGGTGTGCAAGGTTTAAGTTTATGAAGAAGTGTATGGACTAGTAATGTTGAAACTGGTTGAAGAGTAAATGCAGGGGGTTTATTGGCTGTTGAGGGTGCTAAAGTTGCACTAGCTGGGGAGAAGGTAATTGCTAACGATTTAACAGTTTCAGAGAAAAATGTGTTAAATGTATCTGCAATTTGGACAGGAGAGTTCTGAGTCAGGTTAGAGGGGCTAGGGGTTGTGGAGTGTCCTGGATGGAGTAGCCTGTTAATACCTGACCAGAATTTTTGTGGATTTGTTTGTTGGGTTTGTTGGAGTTTATGGTAATATTTTTTTTTTGTCAAGAATAATTAGTTCCTTTGTAGCATTTCTAAGTTGTTTATAGTTTTGGTGGTCAGTTGGGTCTTTAGTAGATCTCCATTTGGACCAAGTCTTATTTCTTTGTAGCATTTTGTGCCGGGTGTCCTTGGAGAGCCAAGGAGCTGGTTTGTCCCTAATTCTGACTGTACGAGAGGGGGCATGGTGATCAAAAATTTGGAGTTAAAGTAAGACACCGCATTGTCAAGTGGTAAGTATTTTAGGGGTGACCAATTGTAATCTTTGAGCTCAGCTTGGTAGCTGTCTAGGTTTAGGTTTTTCTTGTTCTGGGTAGTTCTAAGGGTAATTTGGTTGGGAATACTGGTCTTGTGTCTAGTTATAAAGGTAAGGGTGTGGTCACTAATATCGTCAGGCAGTGTGCCTGTTTTATATGAGAGAGGATTGCTATTAACTAATATCCAGTTTAATGTGCTTTGTTTATTGCTAGGTTTGTGCGTTCTGGTGGGAGAGGTGATGGTTTGATAGAAGCCATAGAGGTTTATGTGATTAGTAGGTTTGGCTGAGGTACAAGAATTCCAATCAATATTAAAATCTCCAAGAAGTATGGTTTCTTGTGGGAAGGATGTGGAGAGCCAGCTTAAAGCATTTTCAAGAGTATTAATGTTATTACCTGGAGGGATATAGGCACAAATAATGTATAGGGATTTTTTTGCATTAATCTGGAGTTTAGTAATTAAGATTTCAGCATTGTTTGGAGATGGAGGTTGGGTATCTACTGTTGTGATTTGTAATTCAGATTTGTACAATATCGCTACCCCACCACCTTTTTTGCTTGGACGATCTAGTCTCAGTATGTTATATCTAGGTGGTATTATATCATCATCCCTGGTTACTGGCTTGAGCCAGGTTTCTGTTAGACATAGGATGTCAAAAGAGTAGAAACCTAACAGAGCTTGTAGTTGTGCTACTTTGTTCTTTAAGCAACGAATGTTGAGGTGACCTGTGAGAAGACAGTTGGGGCCACTAATTGGGTATAGGAGCTAGTGGGGTGGAGAGGTTGGGGATCATGGATGGTGTTGTTTGGGCCTGGATTTGGATGAATGTCACCATGTAGTAGCAGGTGTTGTGGAGTATGTGAGTGTTTTCAGAGTTTACAGAAATGAGAGTTAGGTTTTCTAAGTTGGAGGTACTTGATATGCTTAAGCCTGTGATACACAGGTAGATGGTAGGATGATGAGGATGTTATGTTGCAGTGGACTGAAGGGATAAAAGAGAGAGTGGAGTTGTTTGTTTTAGGGGATGCTGAAATCTAGTAAGGTTAGAATATTCATAACTGGTGAGGATATGCGATATAAGTAAAGTGGGGAGAATTATAAAATATAGGAACAAGGTAAAGAGTTTTGTTGTGCCTGGGATAGGCATGGTAAGGTGATAGGAAAGGTAAGCAGTCAGATAAATGTATAGTTAAAAGGAAAGCTAATGGGTGGGGCTATAAAAGGAGGATTTAGATAATGGGAGGTAGTAAGTAATTAGGAGGTTAACTGTTATGTAACAAGACTGAGTAGGCTATATATTGATACAGGATGGGGGTGTGGCCACAGAAGTATAAATGTAGATGAACTGGGGGTGGGTGGGATTTGGGGGTAGGGTAGGGAAGCAGAGTGAGCCCGCAAGGCGAATGGAGCGGGAAGAGCCAGAGCCAGGTAACAGTGAAGACAGTAAAAAGCTATCAGAAATGAAGCTGGTAGTATATGGGAAAGGTGGAGTGCAGTTGAAAGCAAGGTAAAATTGGGTAGGTACTCTGTGCTATCAGAAATGGAGCTGGTAGTATATGGGAAAGGTGGAGTGCAGTTGAAAGCAAGGGAAAATTGGGTAGGTACTCTATGCTATCAGAAATGGACCTGGTAGTATTTGGGAAAGGTGGAGTGCAGTTGAAAGCAAGGTAAAAGTGGGTAGATACTCTATGTCTAGTTTCTACTAGAATGGAGGAAGGGGTAGAAGTAATGGCTAGATACTATAATAGTAGGTCATGGTTTTGTATGGGAGTGTATGTGCTCTTTTACTGGGAGGATGCTGCCACCTAGTGGCAGAAGAGGGAAAAGCAGAAGGGACGAGTTTTGGTAGGGTAAGCCTAGACAAGAAGGAAGAAGGGGGATGGTAGCAAGCGGGCTGCAGGAGGCTGCTGTCGCACACGTGGGGAGCCTGAAAAAAAATTATGGCTAGGTTGCAAACTGTAACACAACATACACTGGGTTATTTTTGTGGGAGATCTTCTTGTTGAAAAAGCCCTTGGCAATGGCTAGGTCGCAGGCAAAATCCAGGGGAGTCTTCAGGAGTTAGCTGGGAAGTAGCCATAGACAAAGAATGTACGGAGGAGGCGCCAGAGATGGTATAACTGGGTTCTTTTTGCAGTAGATCTTTGAAAAAGCCCTTGGCGATGGCTAGGTCACAGGCAAAATCCAGGGGAGTCTTCAGGAGTTAGCTGGGATGTAGCCCTAGACAAAGAATGTAATGAGGAGGCGCCAGAGATGGCATAAATGGGTTCTTTTTGTAGAAGATCTTCTTGTTGAAAAAGCCCTTGGTGATGGCTAGGTTGCAAGCAAAATCCAGGGAAGTCTTCAGAAGTCAACTGGGATGTAGCCCTAGACAAAGGATGTAGGGAGGAGGTGCCAGAGATGGTATAACTGGGTTCTTTTTGTGGGAGATGATCTTGTTGAAAAAGCCCTTGGCAATGAGTAGGTAGCAGGCAAAATCCAGGGGAGTCTTCAGGAGTTAGCTGGGATGTAGCCCTAGACAAAGAATGTAGGGAGGAGGTGCCAGAGATGGTATAACTGGGTTCTTTTTGTGGGAGATCTTCTTGTTGAAAAAGCCCTTGGCGATGGCTAGGTCACAGGCAAAATCCAGGGGCGTCTTCAGAAGTTAGCTGGGATATAGCCCTAGACAAAGAATGTAGGGAGGAGGCGCCAGAGATGGTATAACTGGATTCTTTTTGTCTGGCAGAAAAAAATAACATTGCTATGAAGAGGAGTGTGTCCAGAACAAGCTTCTTATTTATACCTTTTATAATTTTTTACATTTCTCAATATATGTACATTTGTTTAGAGGTACATTCCAATGCTGCATTTTCAGTAACTTTAGTTCAGATGAAAGTTTTCACACAAGAACTCCACAACTCTCAGAAGATGTGAAATTCCCCTGAAGCAAGGTGTTTTAACAACTTGCTTTTTGCTCGATCATTTCTTAAAAAGTAAGTGGTCTACCCTTCTTATTATTAGATCATGCAGCTTACCAAATTCAATTTCTTCAGCCTAATTCTTTAGCTCCTTAACATAAGAATCTTTGGTCTCTCCAGGACCTTGTGAAGAGCAAATGTCAAATAAATGGTAAATTCCTCCTAGGCTTCAATAATTATCGAAGTATGTTCTAATTGCTGCCATTTTCTTTCCCCTCTTCAAGAGATAAGAGTTAAACTGATTATTTCTCAGAAACATGGAGAAAGCCTGCATACTGTAACTTTTCAGACTTCTTGGTTGTTGTCTTCTACTGAAGAATTCATCAAGTTTTTTGATGTAAACTTCCAGTCTCCTACCAAGTTGCCTTACAATGAGAGAATTTTATGTAGCTGCAGAGGGAGCATTATTTGTAGCTGTGACTTATACTTCTGTACTTCAAAACACAAAGTCATGAAAAGGACTATACTCCACTTCTGTAAATATATTTCCCCAATTCTGATGTCGAGCAATGTTTGGACATTTGTCAGGATACTCTGTAAGCAGTGCAAACATTTTGGATGAATTTCACCTTACACTAGATGTGTAATGTTGCAGTCTTCTAGAAGTAATGAAGCAGCACATATCACATGACATGCGACTCCTTCTAGTTTCATAATTAGTATATTTAAAGCTACATGTACTGTATGTAGCAGGGATTAAAGGAAGACCGCATACTAATCCACTTCAGGAGTCAAAATGATGGTTATTAGTTAAGGGTATTTATTTCTCTGGATAACTGTAGTAACATATTATTTTCTGCTGAACTAATTCTGAGGATGAGAAGTACATTATTTTTATAAAAATTTAAAACAGATTTACTATCTTTTTATCAATTTAAAGACAAAACAGAGTTGTCTCCGCAACTGAAACTGTAAGACTTGTTTATAGTGCCAAGATAACTTATGACCTGTATTCAGGAGGTTCAACTAATAACAAAGTTGAAATAATGAATATTATTGTTGGGAACTCTGGTACTTGGAGTACAACATCTATTCTGTTATTACTGTCAGACTAAGCATTTGGCTATTGGTTGGAATTCCTAGCAAAGGATGTCATTAACTAAGAATAAAAACTACATAAACAACGTGAAGAAAATGGTGACTCTTTGCTATATCAAAGTAATCGACACACAAAACACATTTATCTAACCAGTTAATAGCTTCAAGTCAGATAATAATATCACTCTTACAGATAAGTGCACCCCTCAAATAAGGACACAACTCTAAGATCCACCTTACCTACAGAAATCATGCTCTCATAGTTCTGCACCATCACATCCTTGTGTAGCTCTCTCTCTGGTTTACTCAGCATTTCCCACTCCTCTCCTGAAAACTCAACAGCAACATCTTCAAAGGTTTCAGGCACCTGAAAGGACACAATTTGATTGCTCTTTATTTAATTACACATGCAGATTATTTAAAAATGAGTGAAACCAGTTATGTTAAAATTTTCTTCAAAGGCACTACTTGCCTTTGTAAAGAATAGCAAATCTTCGTTATCTCACATTATAACGTTTTTTAAAATTCGGCAGATTCAAGATGGGGTTAACAACCAGGTTTACAATTTGTGTTAATGACTCTGTTAATAACTCCAGGATAATATAATTTATTTGCATGTGGAATAAGCACTACAATATTTTCTTGTTTCCCTGTCATACTCAGTGGCATATGGTAGCTGCACTGATTAGTCAGTGCATTGAGGGACTGTAACAGGAAGATAGTGTTTTTTAGACTGTTGCATTGCTTTATTTTTCTTTAAATTATTCTTTTCTTTGGTGGATATCAGAGTCTGTTCCCCATTGCAAAAAACTTAATTTATTTACTTAATGGGAATTTCCTATCACACACAGTGACATAAGTACTGTACAACCCTTCCCAACGCACACTAAGAGTACATGCACTGTATGCCTCTTTAATAACCCTAGTAGTGAGCACATGTAGTGTAACCCTCCCTGTTACCCACTGAATTGAATCCTTCTCCAGTACCCCAGATTTCAGCATGCACTTTATGGCTCCCAGAATTAGGAAAAAGCATAAAATGCAAAACAATGAATGCTGAATAGTGCTCTTCTCCCTTTAAAATTGTTTTTTTGCAGGGGGCAAGTCCCTTCCTGTACCCCTGATAATGCGAAGGGCAAGCTCCCAAACTTGTATATACTAACTCTGAGATCAGTATACCTCAGAGAAAAGGGAATACTCCAAGAAAGAGTAATCTTGGACAAGGTATGTACAACTCCACACTTTTACTTATTCTGTCTCTCTATTCAGGTGCCCATAGTTCCAAATCTCAGAACCGGTTACTGTACCATTTCCTAGTAACCCCTTGTTATTGACACATGCACTGTAAGTCTCCTTATTACCCTCTGCACTGCATCTGTTCCTAGGGGTCTATATTAGGAGTTCGAACGCACAGGTGTCTGAACGGCATAACATCGAACTGGGAAGTTCGAAATGTCAAAATAGCGAAGCCGCGGAACACCAAATTTTTCCCCAGGGAATTGCTATTTCCTCCACTGTGGTGCAATCTCGGAGTTGGTATATTTAAGTAGGGCAGTGGGGGGCACAGCCCCCCCACATTAGGAACAGTTTGAAGTGTATGTGTGCTTTTTGGATTTGTACCGGAACAGCAATTTTTTTCCCTTGTTCTGAGTGTTCGAACTTATTGCATTTCGAACTTCCAGGTTCGACATTTTTGTAGTCGAACTTATTGCAGTTCGACTACAGAAATGTCGAACCCGGAAGTTCGACTGTTCCTAGTACCCCCTGTTCAAAGAAAAAATAATATAGCCATCCATTGCACACCCAGTTCTGGGTACAGGCAGTGTACCCCTCTAGTATCCCTTGCTCTGGGCGCAGGCACTGTACTCCTCCCTAGTACCCCCTGTTCCAGGCACAGGCAGGGTAACCCTTCCAAGTAACCACAGGTTTGGACACATGCACTACACCTCTCCACAATACCAATAGTTCTAGGCACATGGACTGTGCATCTCCTTAGTACCTCTCCTACTCTGGACACATGCACTGTGCCCCTTCTCCCTAGCCCCCCTCTGCTCTAGACACATGCACTGCAACCCCTCCCTAGTATTCCTAGCACCCACTGTTCCTGACACATGCACTGCACCCCTCTTATTACCTCTTCTTCTGGCCACATACAGTTTATATACCCACTGTTTTGTCAAATGCACTACACCTCGCTCTAGTACCCCTTACTCTGGATGCATGCAATGTATCTCTCTTTCCCTAGTACTCACTATTTTGGGTACACACTTCTTCTGGGATCCAGCCAATCCTCTGATTTCCTAGTGGAGGACAAAAGGAACAATGGATAAGGGTTCTTACATTAATGCATTAATATAACATCTTCATCCACTGAAAGGGTGGAAAGACTAGGTAGAATGAGGCAGTGCATTTAATCTAACTCACCTGGTACTGTAACTGCAGGAAATGTTGGAGACATAATATAAGTGTGACCACTAAAACAATTACTTTAAGTAGAAATACCCTCTGTGGGTGTGTCCCTCACTTTAAGCAGCATTTTACCTTCACCTAGGATGATGCCTCAGTACAAACAGTAAATGACTGACTTCAGTAATTGGCTTAGTTTTTGGTGTCATTCTAAGAGGATCCAGTATCTGTCAGCCTGGGATAACATGATCAACAGGCCTCGATGGTTTGCCAGAGATGGTCTTCATCTCTCACCCCTGGGATTTCAGCTACCGGCTAAGGCTCTTGCCACCACCATAGTGCCTGTTTAGTGAAAGTCACAAGGACAAAACTCCCAGCCTAAAAATACCAACCAAAAACAACCTCAAGGTCATGCTGCTAAACTCTATGAATCTTAACATGAAACTGCACTCACTGGAAGCAGTCTTTGCCCTGGAGGACACAATCATTTGTGCAGTCATAAAGACCTGGTTCAAGCCTGTGGAGAGCAGCCCATCCATATCAAGTTACACCTCCTTCCACATATTCAGACTACAAATGGAAGGCAGAAAACTAAAGGAGTAGATGTTTCAATATTCATCAAAGATAAATACACCTCCATATTGGTTTAACAGTATGACGCCCTAGAGATACTTCAGGTGAAATTAACTGTTAGTAGTACACCTATTCAAGTCACTGCCAGCTATAGAACCCCTTCCATGAATCAGGACACCCACTCTGCCTGCCAGCTACAGAACCCCTTCCATGAATCAGGACACCCACTCTGCCTGCCAGCTATAGAACCCCTTCCATGAATCAGGACACCCACTCTGCCTGCCAGCTACAGAACCCCTTCCATGAATCAGGACATCCACTCTGCCTGCCAGCTATAGAACCCCTTCCATGAATCAGGACACCCACACTGCCTGCCAGCTATAGAACCCCTTCCATGAATCAGGACACCCACTCTGCCTGCCAGCTACAGAACCCCTTCCATGAATCAGGACACCCACTCTGCCTGCCAGCTATAGAATCCCTTCCATGAATCAGGACACCCACTCTGCCTGCCAGCTATAGAACCCCTTCCATGAATCAGGACACCCACTCTGCCTGCCAGCTACAGAACCCCTTCCATGAATCAGGACACCCACTCTGCCTGCCAGCTACAGAACCCCTTCCATGAATCAAGACACCCACTCTGCCTGCCAGCTACAGAACCCCTTCCATGAATCAGGACACCCACTCTGCCTGCCAGCTACAGAACCCCTTCCATGAATCAGGACACCCACTCTGCCTGCCAGCTACAGAACCCCTTCCATGAATCAGGACACCCACTCTGCCTGCCAGCTATAGAACCCCTTCCATGAATCAGGACACCCACTCTGCCTGCCAGCTACAGAACCCCTTCCATGAATCAGGACACCCACTCTGCCTGCCAGCTATAGAGCCCCTTCCATGAATCAGGACACCCACTCTGCCTGCCAGCCATAGAACCCCTTCCATGAATCAGGACACCCACTCTGCCTGCCAGCTACAGAACCACTTCCATGAATCAGGACACCCACTCTGCCTACTTGGATAAACTTGAGTCTATCAAGATACATCCAAACAACATGGTTTTGGGTGACTTTAACTACCCTAGCATTGACTGAGTGAATTACCCATGCTCAAACTCACCTGCCCAAAGGTTCCTTGACTTTGTCAACTCCACTGCCCTGAACCAGCTGGTTGACACACCCAGTAATAGCACCAACATCCTAGATATGGTGCTTACAAATATGGGAGACCAGTGTAGCACACCCACTATGAGTTCAACCCTGGCGACATCTGACCACAAATCATTCTCATTTGAAGTAACCATCACACCTGTCCCCCACAGCAGCAACTAGGCGAAAAAACATCTCCAAAGCAGATTATAACTTCTTAGAAGATGGTATAAATATCTTTATTGCACCTCCTCCTCAGGATGGAACCGGTAACTATGCCAAGCTCGACACCAATGCCCTATACAAGCACTTGTATAACTGCATTAACTTGGCAGTACCAGTTAGGACCAAAACTAGCTCTTCAAGGAAGAGGAAACCTGCCTGGTGGGCAACTGCCATTAACAGGCTTTACAATAAAAGGAAGAAACTGCTGTCCCAGAGTAAGAAGGAGCAGGATCTAAAATAGAGATCCTCCCTCCTCTGCTTAAATACGTAAATAAGACTTCTTGTGAAGGCCTCCAAGGCAAACTACAAATCCAAGTTAGCTTCCTCAACTAAGGACAATCATAAGGCATTCTTTAGTTACATCCGTAACCTAAAAGGTAAGACTCAGATTTGCGTCGCGGTAGTAATTAATGGTAACACACATACTGAGCTGGTGGACATAACTAACCTGTTAGCCAACAGATTCGCTGAAAACTTCAATCCCCTGTCCCCACCACACGTACCTCATGACATCCCTACCACCTATCCCCTACTTTGTATCTCTAAACAGCAGGGTGTAAACACCCTAAGACCAAAAACACAGCATCAATAACATCCCAGGCTGCATCCTACATGGGCTCAAACAAGAATCAGCACCACCATTGGCTATTCTTTTCAATCACAGTCTAAGCACTGGCTTCGGCCCAGCTGAATGTAAAACAGCAACCGTTATCCCCTTGCACAAAGGTGGTGCTTCTACTGACCCTGGGAACTACAGACCTATTAACCTGACTAGCCTCATCTGTAAGGCCATGGAGAGAATCATCATGGACCTTATCAACAAAGATCTAGGCTATCTCCAAACACTAGATCCTACCCAGTTTGGATTCGTCAAGGGAAGATCATGCCTGGTAAACTTCTTCGAGAGAGTCACCAAGGCCCTGGATGGGGGGAAATCTGTGTATCCTGCCTACCTAGACTTAGCCAAGGCATTTGACACTACCCCTCAGTCAGGCATCATTGACAATCTCCAAAGAACCAGAAACAGGAGAATAACAAAAAACAAACTACTCAGCCAGGAAAAAAGCTGCACCACGATCTGGTGCAGCTTTTATCCTGGCTGAGTGGTTTGGTTTTTGATCAGTGACAATCTCTCCCAGCTAGATATCAACCCTTATATCATAAGGTGGGTTGCAAAGTGGCTCACTCATAGAATCCATACAGTCAAAATAGGGGAATCCACCTGCAAGAAAGACCTGTATCCAGTGGTGTTACACAAGTATTGGTCCTGGGACTTCTACTGTTCAGAATCTATTTCTCAAAAGTACAAGATAAAACCAAGGGACTGTGGTTGACAAAGTTTGCCGATGACTGAAAACTGGGTGTGGTCAAAGAATCTCCAAATGATGTCAACATCCTTCAAGAAGGTCTTACACAAACAAATGATTGGTGCCAAAGTCATGGCCTCAAACTCAGTGAAAAAAAATGTATTACCATCCCTTTCGGTAAGAGTGATGCTCCTGCAAATTACCACATCAATGGCAATACCATAAGCACGCACTCAGTGGTGACAGACCTGGGCACTTAGGTTGACACCAACCTTGTATTTGAACACCATGTCTCCACAGTGATAAGAAGGGCATTCTATATAGTTTATCTCATAAGTAAGGGCATTGCCTCGAGAAAAAGAGAAGTCATCACCTCCATGTACTCCTCACTCATTAGGCTAATAATGGAGTACAACGCCCATTCTGGTATGTACCTTTCAAAGCACCTGCAGCAACTGGAGAGACCATGAGGCCTCCTCACAAGGAAAATTCAAGGCCTTTAGCAACTATCCTATGTCGATCAGCTGAAACCACTGTAATTTTCTTTTGCATCATCAGACTACTCAGAGGTGATCTCTGCCTCGCATATAAGGCGACCTCTGACCCTGCCTTAATGGAAGTGCTGCACATCTGCAAGTCACATGGCACAGGGGTTACTCGCGCTAAAGACCTAAACCTGCTATGCGATATCAACAGATCCTGCTGCAGGGACAGATTGGTCTCCTATAAGTTATCACACCTTTGGAATAGACCCCCACTTCACATCAAACAGAGCACTTCATTGGCCATTTTCAAATGCAATCTGGACGATTGGATGGATAACCATAAACTTACCCCAGGAGTTACACCTGTGTCCCTCTTGGACAGCGGCAATAGCTGCTGATTGTGGTAATACGGGTAAAATTTAGCTAGGCTTGTAAGGGCCCTCAGGCCGTTAGCTTAGTAACTTCATATGATCCTACAAAAAAGGCACAGCTGTCAAGTCGCTACATCAGTTCTGTGAGGCAATGGATTATTACATGGGTTTGTGCAAGTAAATGTTTGCAAGAGCAACTGAAAAGTGGTTCCTTGAAGAGTTACTAGGATCAATCCCAGCAGGAACAAAATCCTGGATGGAAATGATTATGGAGGAGGAAAAATCAGATACACTGCTCACAGACTTTCTTCTGTTTGTGGACTTTTATTAGCTGGGTAACTAGTTAACAATACCCAAACAGGTTTAGGGATGGATAAGAATACTGTTCAGGATTATATGACTAGTCAATGTTCAAATCACCTCAAATTACAGTTTGGCCATGGATGTTTGTTGAGATGCACTACCAGCTATATTTACTACACATTGTGAGCGTTTTGGCATAGTATAAAAGAATGCTTGTGTTTGGCATTTTGCTCTGATACCTGCAGGCAGGATTAGCAAGCATTCCCCTGCTTGTCTTTCATGGAAACTGTCTCAGACAGAGGGAGAAAAGGAATGGTAATTTGTGGAGAACTACAAAGCATTCTGCCTGTATGATCTTATATGTGAGTTTTACCACTTCTAAAGATGCTGCAGCAGAGAGGGGGGGGGTTTCTCAGTTACATAATTCTGGTATGAGCTGTGCTTCTGGGAGAGAGAATATATTTTATTGGCAGCATTCAGTCCACTCCCATGTTTCTGTATTTCTATTGCATATGCTTTGGCAGTTTAGCCAGACAATTCTGTACTGATTTTTACTGCTCCAGGGGGTATGTCTCACAGTCAGTTAAAGGGTAATAACCTGTTAATGGACAAGGGTTTGCACACACGGCTTCTAGCAGGTGAGAAGTGAAACACGTGGAAAAGTAGGACTACAGGTGTATTCCAAGAAGGTGGATATTATTTTTGGCTTATATTTCAGTCTGCAGTTAATTTTATTTAATAGGGGCAGTTCAGTATAACTGGCTGCTTTAGGGAGGGGGCAAATATAAAAAATGTTTGCATATTTTGTAACCCCAGACTTTCAAAAGATGTGTAGAACTGTAAATAATTCAACTTCACAAAAATGTTGCCCCTTCTTTCCACAGAAAATAGCTTAGAATAGCCATGTGTGAGGCAGTAGATATACCCTCCACATGGACAGTATGAGGGGACGTTCTGCCCCATTGACAAATTCACAAAAAACAAGGATATTTACATGGTGTGTGTGTGTGTGTGTGTGTGTGTGTGTGTGTGAGTGAGAGAAAGAGAGAGCGCTATAATAACAAAAGGAAATTTACAGATTATGTTCAGCAGTTGTTAGAAATGTACTCTCAGGTGAATCAGAGTTCTGGTCTACCAGCTATATATTTCAAATATGAAAAAAATTAATAAAAAGTAGACACCTGTATTAATACTGCTCAATATACAAATATATCATAAGATTTCTCAATCTGTAGATTGACAGCCCCTAACAGCCCATGAGAACATGCTGCCCAACAAGCTGTTGGTTACAGCACTTAAAGATCTGCATTGCAAAAAAAAACCCTCTTATTTACAAGTACAGTTACCCCATTACCAGTCTACAAACTTTCCTTAAGATCACAAAGTGAAGGCAACCCCACTCTTCTCCTTCTGAATTATACATAAACGTGTAAACAAAACAACCTCATCCAAAGTCATACCTGCAGCCTGGAAGTCCTTCCCTGCAGAACCCTATAGTCAAAACTCAGTCTAGGCTGCATCTGTTTCAGGGTCCCAGGTTAAATCGACCATCTTTATCAATTTCTGTATAAACTGCTCAAGTGTGACTCTCTCTCTGTGATTATTTCATTAGCTGCCTTTAATGTATTCAAAGTAAAATTTGTATTTTAATTTTTTGTGCCTCCCTCCATCCTGTCCCCAGTTCCCTCCTTTGTTCTCTTTCATTTCTTGCCATCAGCCTGCTAAAGATATGGCCTCATACAGAAATTATTTTAAACTATGTTAATCCTCAAACCAGTTAATTTAACAATCGACTTGCTGAACGACGACCACACACAGGTCAGTACCCTGCTACTTCCCTTGGATTAGCAAGTCTAGTGGATAATTTACATGTTTGTTCAATATCAGTACTTCTATACTTTTTAATTACTTTAGTCAACCTGCTAATTCTATCCTTGCGTTCTTTCTCTGGTATGGGTCATCGCTAAAAGTATCACTGAATAAGCCCACTTAGAAAGTAAACAAACAAAAAGTGCTCAGGAAAGCCAACACTTATAAAAATTTGTTTCTATATTGGTGTAAATTCCTGAAGACCACAAAGTTATGGGCCCAAACCATCCTAATATCGTAACCAACACTCTAATTAGATTCCTACTGTTAGGATCAAAGCACTTAAATCTTCTCCCACATAAGTAATGGACTTTATACACAAAAAGGCTTTAATAATAACTCCATTAATCATTAATCAATATTCACTTATTCTGGCACATTCAGAAGTTTTTTGTAAATATTAGGGAGGCACAAATACAACTACAATCTTATTCCCAGTTCAGTGATTCACCTGCTATTATAAAACTTTCTGATGCTTAAAAAACACTGAATTAAAGTACAAATCAAAAGCATAACTGATCACTTATCTCCATAAAGCAGTAACTATTGAACTGTTAAGAAAATCTAGTAATTTCAGAAATTGTTCATAGGCAGGTACTAGGCTATTGCCCTAGGGCCTATATAAGCCTAGCCAATAAGGTACCCTGGCTTTCGCCACCCAAGAAAATTATTTTCCTGTGCCCCTGTTGAGCAGAGTCACAGAAGTGATCCCCGGGGTGAATTTCCTACTTCCCATCCAATCATCAAGATTTTTCTTGAAGAGTACTAATGAGGATCTTTGTTTGATATAGACAGGTAGTTTGTTCCAGAGTATGGGAAGTCTCTGGGACAGGAATCTATCCCTCCACCATGTTCTGTTTATTGTGGTGACAAGGTTTAGGTCCCTAGAGCATGTAGCTCAAAGGGATTGGGATTTCTTTAAGTGGAGCATATCCAACAGCTTTGGGCTTGACATAGCTTTGTATGTTAGGCAGAGATCGCTTCTGAGTAGGCGATATGTGACGGAGTAAAGGAGACAGTCTGCATACAGCATCTGTTTGAGGCCGTTAATCCTCTTTGTGAGATATTACTGCGGCCTTTCCAGTTGTTGTAGATGTCTTGTGTGGTATATACCAAAAGGGGTGCTGTATTCTATAATGGGTCTAATGAGTGGCGAGTAGAGGGGAACAATGACCTCTTTTTTTTTTCCTGAATGAGAAACCTTTTGTGACGAGGTGTGCCACATAGAAGGATGTCCTGACTACTGTGGCAATGTGATTATCAAAGGAGAGACTACTGTCCACCTTTGTCCCAAGGTCTCTTATCACACTTTCGGTGTTGACTACCGCCTATGTGGTAGGTCATGGGTACAGAGTTTTTACCAAAAGGGATGACAATGCACTTTTTGTCAATGAGCTTGAGGCCATGGCTTTGACACCAGGCATCTGTCTCAGTGAGGCCCTTTTGTAGGATGTCTATATCGTTAGGAGTTTTGATTATGGCTCCAAGTTTGCAGTCATCTGTGAACTTCGTTAGCCAAAGACATCCTGTATTAGCCTGTATTTTAGAGAAGTATATACCAAACAAGCGAGGACCCAGGACTGAACCCTGTGGTACTCCACTTGTCACTGGTCTGAAGTTGGATTTGAAGTCTGCTACTTTCACAGTGTGGGTTCTGTCAGTGAGCCAGTTGGCAACCCATCTTGTGACATAGGGATTTATACCTAGTTTAGTGAGTTTATCTATAATTCCAGAGTGGGAGATGGTGTCGAAAGCCTTGACAAGATCTAGATAGGCTGTGCGAACCACCTTACCCTCATCTACGGCTTTGGTGACTGTTTCAAAGAAGTCTATCAGGTTTAGGAGACATGATCTGCCTTTTACAAACCCGAACTGGGTGGGGTCCAGAGTTTGGAGATTACCAATGTCATTGTTTATAAGTTCCATGATGATACGTCCCATAGCCTTGCAGACCAGGCTCATCAGGATAATGGGGCGGTAGTTCCTGGGGTCCGTGTTGGTTCCCCCTTTGTGGACTGGGATAACCGTCACTGTGTGCCATTCAGTGGGCACAAAGCCTGAGGTAAGGCTATGATTGAACATGGTACTTAGGTGGAGTGCCAGTTCGTTCTGTAGTTTGTGTAGAACACAACCTGGGATGTTGTCAGGTCCCATGGATGCTGTGTTCTTGGCTTTGGAGAGTGTGGTTTTTACCTGTGCAGCCATGATTACAGGAACTTTGCATTCTTCCGGTATAGAGATGGTCCCTTTAGGGGGTGAGGGGGGGTAATGTTAGCACTGAACCTATCTGCCAGGATGTTGGCAATATCCGTTGGTTCTGTATATTTAATGCCATTGTGCTGTAACTCAGAGCAGATCTGAGTGTTGCCATTGAGATTCTTGACATAGCTATAGAATGATTTGTGGTTGTCTTTAGAATCAGTGGCGATTTTGTTTTCATAACTAGCTTTGGAGGATTTTATGAGGGATCTCAGCTTCTTACTGAGGCTGACCAGGGAGTTCCTCCAAGCATGGGATTTTACTCTTTTTTGCAACAGTTTCTTTATTCTGTTGTAGAGTTTGTTTATGGCAGGGGACCAGCAGATTGGCTCCCTTTTTTTTGGAGGACAGCATCTTGGTTCTGTTAGGGATTGCATGATCCATGCGCACTAGTGTAAGTGCTTATAAAGTGCATCTTTGTAGGATTCAGCAGTCGTACCTCTATTGTCCGTCTGCATGGGTGTCATGAAATTTGCCACTTCTGTCTTAAGAAGCGTGAAGTTGGCTTTGGAGAAGTTTTTTATGGTGGTTTCCCTAATGGGGGGAGGAGGCAGGATGTGGATGTTTAAGGTGATTAGCTTATGGTCGGATATGACCAACAAGGAATTGACCTCTGTTGTGGAACACCTTGCCCATGTTGGTAATGACCAGATCTAAGATACTGCTGCTCCTGGTGGGGGTGCAGATAAGTTGATCCAAGGCATTGAAATGTATGAATTCCAGAAAACGCTGAGCAAAAGAGTTGGTACATGAGTAGTTTTCCCAGTTAATGGTGGGGTAGTTGAAATCACCCATTATTAGGGTGTTAGGTTGTACCCTAATATTTTCCAGTGCATCAAGAAATGAGGAGTGGGAATCCTGGGCATGGTGGGGGATCTGTAGCAAGCTACAATTTGGATTGCAGTCATGCCCAGAGTTAGTTGCACTTGGATAATCTCGGATGCATTATGCTGAGCAACTAGGACACGCCTCTGCCTTTAGTGTTTCAGTCCAGGTTAGGTGGTCAAAAGGTGTGGCATGAATTAAAGACTGGTAATGCAGGGGTGCGCTCTGGAGCCTTGAACCAGGTCTCTGTCACGGCATAGATGTCAATGTTCTCTATTTTAAGGAGTGCCTCGAGGGAGTGCATCTTGAGGTTTAGACTTCTAGCACTGAGTAGCATTACCCTCAGATTTTGCTTGCTTGTACCCATTATGGTGGTGAATTTGTCATTAGAACCTTGCCTAAAAAAGGCACTATAGGGGTGGCAAGAGCCTTAGCCAGTATCTGGAATCCCAAGGGCGACAGGTGCAGGCCATCTCTGGCAAAGCATCGTGGTCTGTCAATTATGTCACCCCAGGCAGACAGATACTGGATCCCGAAACAAGAAAAGTTATCCCAGTGGTCAACAACCAAATCACCAGCTGCAAAGCAACAAAAACACCAGGAATCCGGACTCTATACTGGAACAGATGGTTTATTGATACAAAAAACGGTTGAGCGCTTTCTACAGTACACTACTGTCTTCATCAGAACAACATATACCAACAATTAATGCCTTATATACAATCTAAAAACCCGCCAAAAAACAATTAATCAATTATATAATTAACATATACCAAATCTACAAACCTTAATCCTATGTCTAAAACTTCCATATGTAAGGTAACATCTAACATTCCCATAATGTCTGAAACTGATAAAGTAATCAATCCCACACATATTACATATATAAAAAAATTTTCATATATAAAAAATTTTTTAAAAAACACCTATATTAAAAAATGCCTGTGTTGAAGTATAACTCCTAACTACAGCATATTACAACAATATAAATGCATTTGATAAACATTATAAGAGGAAATTAATTTCCATTAAAAAAATTTTATTATTGATTATACAGTAAATGCATTTGATAAACATTATAAGAGGAAATTAATTTCCATTAAAAAAATTTTATTATTGATTATACAGTACTGTATAATCAATAATAACATTTTTTTAATGGAAATTAATTTCCTCTTATAATGTTTATCAAATGCATTTATATTGTTGTAATATGCTGTAGTTAGGAGTTATATTTCAACACAGGCATTTTTTAATATAGGTGTTTTTTAAAAATTTTTTATATATGAAAATTTTTTTATATATGTAATATGTGTGGGATTGATTACTTTATCAGTTTCAGACATTATGGGAATGTTAGATGTTACCTTACATATGGAAGTTTTAGACATAGGATTAAGGTTTGTATATTTGGTATATGTTAATTATATAATTGATTAATTGTTTTTTGGCGGGTTTTTAGATTGTATACAAGGCATTAATTGTTGGTATATGTTGTTCTGATGAAGACAGTAGTGTACTGTAGAAAGCGCTCAACCGTTTTTTGTATCAATAAACCATCTGTTCCAGTATAGAGTCCGGATTCCTGGTGTTTTTGTTGCTTTGCAGCTGGTGATTTAGATACTGGATCCCCTTAGAATGACACCAGAAGCTTAGCCAATTGTTGAAGTCAATCATTTTGCTCTTGTACTGTGGTATCATTGGGTGATACAAAACAACACCAACTGGACAACCACGGCAGAATCTACACTTATATAAAAAGTTTAATAAACAAAAAGGACAAACGCTTTTGCAAATTGCTTTTTCAGATCCTTATAAAATCTTATAAAACAAAAGCATATTTAAAATACATTACAACCAATCATATACACATAAAATATTATAATCAGCAATAAAACCTATTGCTTATGTCTATACACCTTTAGTTTCCGCCCACTTAAAACGGGCTTAATATTCACTTGACTATTCAGCCCTGGATGCTTGTATGCTTGCATCCTAAAAATCCATTTAAGCTCCACTTGCTCCAAAAAATTATTACAATCACCACCCCTCCTATTCGGATATACCTGTTGTAAAACGCCGAAAGAAAAATGATGATTTGAGAACTCTAGCTGATGCTTAGCTAGAGCGTTCTTGATGTTACCCTTCCTCATATCTGACAAATGTTTATATACCCTGTCCCTAAGCCGCTGTGCAGTTTTCCCTACATAAAAACATGGGCATTGATCACATGTAGCTAGGTATACCACTTGCATAGCAGTGCAGTCGGCATAGAACCTGGGTATGAATTCAAAGACTAGAGTGGATGTGTGTATGTTTGTTCTTTAGTTAAGACCTTACATGCACTGCAGTGCCTGCATGGATAAGTCGCTGTTCGTTGCCCATATTGTCCCACTTGCTTTCTTTCATTACATAATAATTGTTTCTAATTACTATTGTTCTGATAGGTAAAGTTCGGTGTGTCCCCAACTAGACTATTGGTCTTACCATCCAGGGTCAATATAGTCCAATACTTCTGAATAATATTTTTCACTACCTTATTATTGCTGGTGAAATTAGTCACAAAAGAGGTCTGTTGCTTCCTCTTATTGATTCTAATAGTGCCTGCACCCTTGTCACTCTCCCCCTTCAATGTATCTACAGTCATCAAATAGTCACAGTCAGAATTCGGCAGCATGACGTTCGATACATCCATATTCTGCTCATGTCGAGGTATTGGACTAACATGGATCGTATCCCTGATCTTCCTAACATTGGTACAACGGTATCCTCTATCTATAAATGTTTTTTATAGTATATCGAATTCATGTTAGGCATCAGATACACTACTGCAGATCCTAGACACCCTTGTAAACTGACTTTTGACTATACTAGAAAACACGTGTCCAGGGTGCATGCTGTCTCTACTTAGAAGGCTATTACACCAGCATGGCTTCCTATAAAGGGTAGTGATAATCCCCCTTGATGAATCCCTAGTCAGAGACACATCCAAAATATCTATGTGTGGACGAATAAGTGGCAGTAAACCGTAGAAAATCAGTAGTTGATTTTAGATACTCAATGTATATAAGAAGAGATGTAGTATCTCCCTCCCAAATAATAAAAAAATTGTGCACAAAACGTCTATATCATTTGATGCATCCATAAATGGGATTCCCTTTTAGATTCTGTCTTACCCAAAAGTGCATGACAAGGTTTGCGTACAAGTTAGCACAGGGGGTGCCTATGGCTACCCCCATTTCTGTAAATATAACTGCTCCTCAAACAAAAATACATTGTTATTTGAATCAGATCTAGCAGTGTACAGATTAAATTCACATCATAATTCAATTGACTATCATTAGAGCTCAAAATCTGTCTAACTGCCTCCATCCCATATTCATTGGGTATAGACATAAATAAACTTTTATCATCCATGGTGACCATTAAGAAATCAACTGTGTCATAATAGCGAATGAACTCATCTATATCATGTAGAAAATGTGTAGTATCTTTCAATGTAGTGTCAATGGATGAGACTGTTGGGTTCAATAGCCCCTCTACATACATCGAGAGGGGCTCAGTCACCCAGCCCCCACCAGCAACTATGGGTCTCATGGGCGGAGCTACCCTGGACTTATGGATCTTCGGTAATGCTTTAATAATGGGTACCATAGGAGATGACACCTGAAAAAAACTGGTACATTGTCTCATCAATTACTCTATTCATTAATAGCTCATACACACAGTCACTCACATATTTAGGTATTGCTCTCATCCTTCACCAATCTATTAAATAATAGACTTCTCGGTCATTCAACAGAGTGGACATTGCTTCTACATAGTCATACCTGTTCAACAGAACAATAGTACCCCCTTTATCTGAAGGTCTAACAACCAAACTCCCATTCTTCATTAGGCCATCAAGTGCTCTGTGTTCATCAGCGTTTAAGTTGTAAAAGTTACCACTACGATGTTCATTCAAAGTCATAAGCAACTCTTGTTCACAGGCTTGTACATAGTCATACCTGTTCAACAGAACAATAGTACCCCCTTTATCTGAAGGTCTAACAACCAAACTCCCATTCTTCATTAGGCCAACAAGTGCTCTGTGTTCATCAGCGTTTAAGTTGTAAAAGTTACCACTACGATGTTCATTCAAAGTCATAAGCAACTCTTGTTCACAGGCTTGTACAAAAAGTTCTATATGTACAGGTATAATAGGTGAAAAAGTACTTGGCCTTCTGTATTTCGCAGTTTGCTGTACTTGAGAATCACCATACAAGAGTTTTAACGCCACTTTCCTGGCAAAAAGCCTTAAGTCAACCAAAACATCACTTACTTTGGCTGGCGTTGCTGGAACAAATGTTAATCCTCTGTCCAAGACAGAGCATTCATGTATACTTAAGTGGTGGTTAGATAAATTTGCTACTAAACTATTCATCATCGCATCTTCCGTTGTACTGGCACTCTCTCAGTCGAGATTTTCCTCTTCCGCCTCCCTCTGCTGGTAGAACGAGGGTACTGCACTCTCTTCTGTTGCACTGGAAGAGGTAAAAAATTATCCAAAGAAATTTGGGAGCAAATTGTTTTGGTCTAGCTCCTGGTTGAACAAGATTACCACTCATTTGTCTCAGCCCCAATTGATTGGGCGGAGGTGTATTCCCTTAAATCCCATTCACCGCCAAGGAGCTATTGGTTAAATGTAGCCCCAACAAATGGCAAGGGTCTCCAAAATTATCGATTGTATTAGGCATTGTATTAATATTGGATGATTGATGCAAGGCAGGCTGTTCTAATTCAGATTGTTCCACTGTCGCTCTATCAGCTCCCCGTTGGTTTGAATTATTATGCTCAGACATAGGTTCATTAGATCTCTTAGGCCAAACAAACACATTGCCTAGTTGGAAGTCATTAAAGTCTCTCTGCGTTTTTTTCTGCTTAGTTTGCTTAGCCTCATTTCATATAGAGGAACATTAGAGTAGATGTCTTCAACACGATTATTATAGTAATCGCCCTGAAACCTTAATAAAAGGTAATTGTGTGTTCACTCTATGTCCAATAACAATTTCTTTTCCAAAGGTTTAAAATAATATATCATAAGTTTAATGTAGTTGAAACTACAATCAAAGTTCAATTTTTGCCACTTTTTAAGAAGATCTGGTTGGGCATCCCCACATATCGGCATGCACAGCACATGCATACCTCTCTTGGTATAATGTGGAAATGTAAGCATGCCTCAAGATGCAAATGCTGCCAGGTATAGCATTTCAATTTAAAGAGATCATTCTCTAGATCCTTAATTATAGTGGAGAAACTCTCTAGCTCACCCATATCTTGTCGCTGTATGGAAGAGGTACCTTGCTCAAATGCCATGACCAAAAGTGGATTATCATGATGTTTGGTAATATTGCCCCATTTCTCTCACATATGCTCTTTCAATTCATGTGGAGCATCTACTGCTGAGGTGATAGGCATACCATCCGCCATGTGAATGCACTGACGAAGCAATTTGCGAAAGCGCTTGTCCTTTTTGTTCATTAAACATTTTATATAAGTGAAGATTCTGCTGTGGTTGTCCAGTTGGTGTTGTTTTGTATGAAGTCTTGGCCTTATCTTCTGGACATTCAGTACGCATTGGTGATTCTTTTTCTTATTTATTGGATTGTTCTCCAGTGCATTCACATGGCGGATGGTATGCCTATCACCTCAGCAGTAGATGCTCCACATGAATTGAAAGAGCGTATATGAGAGAAATGGGACAACATTACCAAACCTCATGATAATCCACTTTTGTTTATGGCATTTGAGTAAGGCACCTCTTGCACACAGCGACAAGACATGGGTGAGCTACAGAGTTTCTCCACTATTATTAGGGATCTAGAGAATGATCTCTTTAAACTGAAACACTATACCTGGCAGAGTTTGCATCTTGAGGCCTGCTTGCATTTCCGCATTATACCGAGAGGTATGCAGGTGCTGTGCATGCCGACCTGTGGGGATGCCCACCCAGACCTTCTCAAAAAGTGGCAAAAATTGAACTTTGATTGTAGTGTTAACTACATTATAGATTATTTTAAACCTTTGGAAGAGAAATTGTTATTGGACGTAGAGCGAACACACAATGACCTTTTATTAAGATTACAGGGTGATTACTACAATGATAGTGTTGAAGACATCTACTCTAATGTTCCTCTATATGAAATGAGGCTAAGGCAAACTAAGCAGAAAAAAATGCAAAGAGACTTTAATGACTTCCAACTAGGCAATGTGTTCGTTTGATCTACTGAACCTATGTCTGAGCATAATAATTCAAACCAACGGGAGCTGATAGAGCAACATTGGAACAATCTGAATTAGAACAGCCTGCCTTGCCTCAATCATCCAATATTAATGCAATGCCTAGTACAATCGATAATTTGGGAGACCCTTGCCATGAGTTGGGGCTACCTCTAACCGATAGCTCCTTGGTGGTGAATGGGATTTAAGGGAATACACCTCCACCCAATCAACTGGGGCTGAGACAAATGAATGGTAATCTTGTTCAACCAGGAGCTAGACCGAAACAGTCTGCACCCTCATTCTACTAGCAAAGGGAGGCAGAAGAGGAAAATCTTGACGGAGAGAGTGCCAGTACAATGGAAGATGCGATGATGCACAGTTTAGTAGTAAATTTATCTAACCACCGTTTAAGTATACATGAACGCTCTGTCTTGGACAGAGGATTAACATTTTTTCCAACAATGCCAGTCAAAGTAAGTGATGTTTTGGTTGATTTAAGGCTTTTTGCCAGTAAAGTGGCGTTAAAAACTCTTATTTGGTGATTCTCAAGTATAGCAAACTGCCATATACAGAAGGCAAAGTACTTTTTCACCTGTTATACCTATACATATAGAACTTTTTGTACAAGCCTGTGAACAAGAGTTGCTTATGACTGTGAATGAACATCGTAGTGGTAACTTTTACAACTTAAACACTGATGAACGCAGAGCACTTGATGGCCTAATGAAGAATGGGAGTTTGGTTGTTAGACCTTCAGATAAAGGGGGTACTATCGTTCTGTTGAACAAGTGTGACTATGTAGAAGCAATGTCCACTCTGTTGAATGACCGAGAAGTCTATTATTTAACAGATTGGTGAAGGATGTGAGTAATACCTAAATATGTGAGTGACTGTGTGTATGAGCCATTAATGAATAGAGTAATTGATGAGACAATGTACCAGTTTTTTTCAGGTGTCATCTCCTATGGTACCCATTATTAAAGCATTACCGAAGATCCATAAGTCCAGGGTAGCTCCGCCCATGAGACCCATAGTTGCTGGTGGGGGCTGGGTGACTGAGCCCCTCTCGATGTATGTAGAGGGGCTATTGAACCCAACAGTCTCATCCATTGACACTACATTGAAAGATACTACACATTTTCTACATGATATAGATGAGTTAATTCTCTATTATGATACAGTTGATTTCTTAATGGTCACCATGGATGTTAAAAGTTTATTTACATCCATACCCAATGAATATGGGATGGAGGCAGTTAGACAGATTTTGAGCTCTAATGATAGTCAATTGAATTATGATGTGAATTTAATCTGTACACTGCTAGATCTGTTTTTAAATAACAAAGTATTTTTGCTTGAGGAGCAGTTATATTTACAGAAATGAGGGGTAGCCCCTGTGCTAACTCGTACGCAAACCTTTTCATGCACTTTTTGGAAAGACAGAATCTAAAAGGGAATCACATTTATGGATGCATCAAATTACATAGACGTTTTGTAGATGATGTTTTTATTATTTGGG
The DNA here is from genome assembly GCF_019279795.1 of Protopterus annectens. Classification (NCBI taxonomy): domain Eukaryota; kingdom Metazoa; phylum Chordata; order Ceratodontiformes; family Protopteridae; genus Protopterus; species Protopterus annectens. Next base: position 1,868,767,177 of record NC_056732.1, read on the forward strand.
AGGGAGATGCTACATCTCTTCTTATATACACCGAGTATCTAGAATCAACTACTGATTTTCTACGGTTACTGCCACTTATTCATCCACACATGTAGACTTCTTGGATGTGTTCCTGACTAGAGATTCATCAGGGGGGATTATCTCTACCCTGTATAGGAAGCCATGCTGGCGTAATAGCCTTCTAAGTAAAGACAGCATGCACCCTGGACACGTGTTTTCTAGTATATCTGCAGTAGTGTATCTGATGCCTAACATGAATTCAATATACTAGAAAAAATGTTTATAGATAGGAAGATCAGGGATGCGATCCATGTTAGTCCAATAACTCGACATGAGCAGAATATGGATGTATCGAATGTCATGCTGCCGAATTCTGACTGTGACTATTTGATGACTGTAGATGCATCGAAGGGGGGAGAGCGACAAGGGTGCAGGCACTATTAGAATCAATAAGAGGAAGCAACAGACCTCTTTTGTGACTAATTTCACCAGCAATAATAAGGTAATGAAAAATATTATTCAGACGTATTGGGCTATATTGACCCTGGATAGTAAGACCAATAGTCTAGTTGGGGACACACCGAACTTTACCTATCGGAACAAAAGTAATTTGAAACAATTGTTATGTAATGAAAGAAAGCAAGTGGGACAATATGGGCAGTGAACAGCGACTTATCCATGCAGGCACTGCAGTGCATGTAAGGTCTTAACTAAAGAACAAACATACACACATCCACTCTAGTCTTTGAATTCATACCCAGGTTCTATGCCGACTGCACTGCTATGCAAGTGGTATACCTAGCTATATGTGATCAATGCCCATGTTTTTATGTAGGGAAAACCACACAGTGGCTTAGGGACAGGGTATATAAACATTTGTCAGATATGAGAAAGGGTAACATCAAGAACGTTCTAGCTAAGCATCAGCTAGAGTTCTCAAGTCATCATTTTTCTTTCGGGGTTTTACAACAGGTATATCAGAATAGGAGGAGGTGGTGATTGTAATAATTTTTTGGAACAAGTGGAGCTTAAAGGGATTCTTAGGCTGCAAGCATACAAGCATCCAGGGCTGAATAGTCAAGTGAATATTAATCCCGTTTTAAGTGGGCGGAAACTAAAGGTGTATAGACATAAGCAATAGGTTTTATTGCTGATCATGATGTCACTTTCCTGCCAATTTTATGTGTATATGATTGGTTGCAATACATTTTAAATATGTTTTTGTTTTATAAGATTTTATAAGGATCTGAAGAAGTAATTTGCGAAAGCGCTTGTCCTTTTTGTTCATTAAACATTTTATATAAGTGAAAATTCTGCCGTGGTTGTCCAGTTGGTGCTGTTTTGTATGAAGTCTTGGTCTTATCTTCTGGACATTCAGTACGCATTGGTGATTCTTTTTCTTGTATCATTGGGTGATGGCAGGATGCTACTCAGGGCTAGGGTCATACCTGCCTGGGCTACAAGATTGGACAGCTTCTCCATGTCTCTTTTCATGTAGTCCAGGGAGGTACATCTCAGGTCATTCACACCAACATGGACAATGACAGAGTCATATTTGTACTTGTTGTGGAGTGACCTGAGTGTGTGCGTTATGTGGCGGATCCTGGCACCTCACAGTCAGCTGACAGTAACTTTCTCCTGTTTAGCCTGGTGAGTGGAACATCAGTTTGCCTGACTATAGAGTCACCTATGACTAGAGTATTGGGTACGTTGTTATGCCTTACGAACTGTGGTTGAGTGGCACACTAAGTTTGTGGAATATGTGTCATTTGGGTTGTGTTGGGGGTGGAGGTTGCTTGCATTTCTGCTTTGGAGGTTCCTATTGCTTGGGCAGATTTTAATTGAGAGCCTCCACGAATGTAGGTGTGTGTTTTGGTGGTGTAGGTTTTGAGGGACTATGCATTGAGTGTGGTGTGGTGCAAGTGTTTACCTTTTCCTCTTGACTGTCTAGTCTAGTCTTGGGTGAAGAGAACTTTGCTTCCAGTTTGGCTATATAAGTGCATCTCTCACAGGTTGTAGGGTTAGGTGGTAGGAGGAAAGGGTTATCTGTGTACATGAGGCAACTGCATTGCCCCAAGATGCCGAGATTCATCAGGTAGACAGGAGAAAACACCGGGAGCTGACCCTTAGACATGCCTGGATAGGTGCTTATTTATTAAGTACTAAAAACTGTTTTCCTCTAGACAAGTGAGGAAAGTTGAGTGCTATAGTAATTTGTAGCTTATTTAGTACTTACAACGAGTTCTGAACAAGTGCTGAGCTCAAAGAAAAAGATTTGATCACTAAAACTAAAAAACTGGCTAGTTATAATGGAAAATTCAAAGAGCAGATTTTATGGTGCCAGGAATAGTTTAACCCTAGCTAAGCGGTGATGCTTAGAGTGTTTTTTCAGATGCCAAGATAATGTACTTTGTCAGAGCAGTAGTTAGCTTCAGGGACCTTAAATAAGTAAACATTAGTGAAGTTACACAAATCCAGTGACTCATTGTCCCCAGACTGTCAAATTGACATGTTTTGCACATACTCTAGGGATCATCCCACAGCAGATCAAATTAACAAGAAGTGTTTTTGTTGGGGGGCAAGTCACCTGTACCACCCCCACATTCCCTGCTGATTATATACACTAAACCAGAGATGATACAATCCTCAGGGTAAGGGAAAATTACCCTACCAGGAACTGTCTCACACTCCTGTCGACCATCTGTGCTCGTTGATCAAATGGTGTTGACCAAACAGGTGTTGGTGTAGATGCAGAGTTGTTCCAGGTCCTCACACCCATATTTATGTATATACATACAAAACCTTATACTATATACCTGAATATATTACATATAGGTTGTCGACACATTAAGGTTTTACCTTTCCATCTTCTACAATGTGCATTATTCTGTGAATACCACAATTCCCTACAGTTGTGTTACTGTGCTGTACCAACTGTAAAGGGACTGAAATCTGTAATTTCAAATTGTTTCAAGTGTCTTGTAATATGCTTAGATGTAATAAAGGATTTATCTGCATGACTTCAATGTAAATGGGTTTTACTGGAATAATCCAGCCAACTAAACAAAAACTAAAATAATAAAATATGTATTTAATGTGCATCTCCATATTTTTACAACAATCTGTATATAAACGTCCCTATACTTTTGGAGCTGACTGTCCCCAGTTTTTAAAACATTCCCCTTCTTGTGTTCTTCTTGCTGTGTACCAGTGTTCCCATCCAAGGGTTATGCAGTAATTCCCTATGTATGTTGCAGTCCCAGATTTTAAAGTAACTACATATTCATACTTCTGTTTTGTGTGCCAATGTTTCTGGTTTCTACAATAAACCCATACCAACATGTGTTTTCAGCCTCTGTGTTGCTGCCTCAGGTTTGTATTATAACTACTTTAGCCATACTCAATTTTTTAGGTAAATTGTTTAGGGAAACTTTAGTAACATCTACAAACATAACCTTCAGAGAGTGAGTTTGTAAGTGCACATGAGACTGCTCCAGGCTTATACAGCAAATCCTCCATTCATACTCCCCACTCTACCATGCGTGTCAGTGACCTAGGTTTCTGCTTTATCTACTCATAATTCTATTCAGTAAATTCTCCATTCATACTCCCCATTATATCATGCCCGTCAGTACCCTAGGTTTCTGTTTTAATCATCTACCCATAATTTCTTTCAGTAAATCCTCCATTCATACTCCCCATTATACATGCATGTCACCTCCATAGGTTTCTGCTTTAAACATCTACTCATACTTCCATTTACTTTGTTTCACTGCTCCAGATTTCTAAAATAAAACTGTGGCCAATGACAAATGACAGGAATTTCTTCATCTATATGTGTCAATTAGTTAATTATTTTATTTATTTAAGAGTTCTACAGTAAAAAGGTATTGAAATTGGACAACATAATACAGTCTCCGGTGACACAGTGGCGGTGGTCAGCACTGCTGTCCCACATCACTTGGTTCTCTGGTTCAGTTCTTGCCTGGGGTGCCTTCTGTGTGTACTCTGACACATCATCCCTGTGCCTGCATAGGCTTTTGTTGGGGGTGGGGCCTCCAGTTTCCTCCCACATCCCAAAGACATGCTACAGGTGAACTGGTGTTCCTCCAAACTGCCAAAGGTATAAGTGTTGTGTGACAGTGAGTGAGTCTGTCTGTCCTGTATGAAACTGTGCTCCCACATGCACCCAAACTGGATTAAGGAGGTAATCATGAATGATGCAGGTTGTCTCATATGATAAGTAGAATACAAATGGCAAATATTCAAACAAACAGTTATACCTGACAGAATCTTCCTGCGTGTTCCTTTCTGACAAGTAAAAGTATCTGCTTCTCTTCACTCTTGGCAGTAAATTTATTTTCCAATAGACTCTTATTGATGCTTTACTATAAAATGTACTGTAAAAACAGTATATAGCCATCTGTTATGCAAAGTAACTATGCCGCAATGTAGCTAGGTAACCTAAGTGACCTCTGAAGCTTCTGTCCCAGATCATACAACTAAGAGTAATGTTACTCAACGCCAGAAGTCTAAACCTCAAGATGCACGCACTCGAAACTCTCCTTAGCATGGAGAACAATGATATCTATGCAGTAACAGAAACCTGGTTCAAGGCTTCTGAGAGCACCCCAGCACTACCAGGTTATACCTCATACCATGTTTGTCGGCCCCAAAACTTGGACCGAACCACAAAAGGAGGGGGAGTATCAATATTCGTCAAAGATACCCACGCCTCCAGGTTGGTGGCACAGCACGAAGCATCAGAGACTATCCATGTACAACTAACAGTGGGTAAACCTGCCTTCCAGTTTATAGCCTGCTACAGACCACCCTCCCAAACCCAGGAACCCCACTTGGCCTTCCTGGGAACACTGGAAAATATGAAGGTCTCCCCAAACACCATTATACTGGGCGACTTCAAATACCCTAACATAGACTGGGAGCATTACTCTAGCTCCAACACCCTAGCCCAAAGGTTCCTAGAATTTATAAACTCAAATGCTATGGAACAACTTGTTGCCACTCCCACAAGAGGGGAAAACATACTGGACCTGATCATCACCAACATGGGGACTCTATGCTCCAGACCAGAAGTGCATCTCTCACTGGTAAGATCAGACCATAAACTAATCTCACTAGATATTCACATCCCGACCCCAGCCCCTGCCCAGAAAACCACAGTGAAAAACTTCTCTAAAGCAAATTTCACACTCCTCAAAACCGAGGTGGAATCCTTCAAAGCCTCTGGGCCTGTGGAAAATACGGCCCAGACCGCAGAATCTTTTATAAACGCATTCTATGAACACCTTCAGGAATGCATGGATCATGCAATCCCAAATAACACCAAGACCCAATCCTCCAAAGTTAGGCGTCCTGTCTGGTGGACCCCAGCCATAAACAAACTATACAATAGAAGGAGGAAGCTCTACAAATTATACAATAGAAGAGCAAAATCCCAAAAAGGGAAGGCATCTCTGATCAGTATTAGCAAAAAACTACGGGCACTCATAAAATCGTCTAAGGCCAGCTTCAAGAGAAAAATTGCACAGGACACTAAGGATAATCACAAGGCTTTCTTTAGTTATGTTAGGAATTTGGGTGGGAATTCCCAGATATGCTCAGAATTAGTCCAAAATGACAAAAAATACACCGAACCCACAGATATTGCCAACATTCTAGCTAACAGGTTCAGGGCAAACTCCCCCCCCCTTCCCCACCAAAAGGGCAAATATCTATCCCAGCAGAGTGCTGCCCCCCTGACATCTCAGATGCTCAGGTAAGAGCCGCCCTCTCCAAAGCAAAAATCACAGCATCAATGGGAACAGACGGTGTCCCGGGCTGCGTCCTACATGAACTCCAAGAAGAACTAAACCCAAACATAAAAAACTACTGTTCAATCTCAGCCTTACTACAGGATATGTACCCAAAGAGTAGCGTACAGCAACAGTGGTCCCTCTCCACAAAGGTGGTGCCTCAACAGATCCTGGAAACTATTGCCCCATAAGCTTGACTAGCTTGGTCTGCAAAGCTATGGAAAGGATCATAATGGACCTCATAAATAAAGATATTGGGGACCTACAGACACTGGATCCTACCCAGTTCGGCTTTATTAAGGGCAGATCCTGCCTCTTAAACCTGGTCGATTTCTTTGAAACAGTCACCAAGGCCATTGACGAGGGGAAGGTGGTCCACACAGCCTACCTGGACCTTGCAAAAGCCTTCGATACAATACCCCACTCCGGCATTATAGATAAGCTCACCAGCTTAAATATAAACCCCTATGTCACTAGATGGGTTGCAAACTGGCTCAAGGACAGAACCCACATGGTTAGAATTTCTGGAGCCATGTCAGACTCCAAACCAGTTACAAGTGGCGTCCCACAAGGCTCAGTCCTGGGACTGCTCTTGTTCGGTATATATTTCTCGGAGCTACAGGCTAACACAGAAGGACTGTGGCTGACCAAATTCGCAAAAGACTGCAAACTGGGCGCCATAATAGACACTCCAGCTGACACAAGCATCCTACAAAAGGGCCTCATAGAAACAGACGACTGGTGCCAGAGCCATGGCCTCAAGCTAAACGCCAAAAAGTGTACAGTCATCCCCTTTGGCAAAAACAAAGTGCCCACAAATTACCACATAGGTGGTAATCCATTAAGTACGGAAAAAGTAATTAGGGACCTGGGGACCCAAGTTGATAGCAATCTCTCATTTGACAACCACGTGGCCAAAGTGGTTAGAAAAACATTTTATATAGCCCACCTAATCATGAAGGGATTCACATCTAGATCAGGGGAGGTCATCGTGCCTCTTTACTCATCCCTCATCAGGCCCATAATTGAGTACAATGCCCCTTTTGGGATGTACCTTACCAGACGCCTGCAGCAACTGGAAAGACCCCAAAAGTACCTCACCAAGAGGATAAAAGGGCTCAAACAGATGCCATATGCTGCCCGGTTAAAGAAACTCCAGCTCTACTCAGTGGCATACCGCCTGCTCAGAAGCGATCTATGCCTGACGTATAAAGCCATGTCCAACTCGGAATTAATGGACATGCTGCACCTCAGAAAATCCAAATCCCATCGAGCTACGCGCTCGAGAGACTTGAACCTCAGCACTGAAATAAATAGGACATGCTGGAGGGACAGATTCATAACCCAGAGGCTCCCTTCACTTTGGAATAAAATCCCAGTCCAGGTTAGGCAGAGTCCCTCATTGACTCACTTCAAGAGGAATCTTGATGAGTGGATGGGAGATAGTAGGTTTACCCCAGGTATCACTTCTGTGTCACTGTTAGACAGAGACACAGTATACAAACCTCGAAAAAGGGCATAGCAAAATTAATTTAAAATGGGTGGCGAAAGCCAAACACACTCTGGCTAGGCTTATAAATGCCCTAGGGCAGATAGCCTAGTATGAACCTATGAACCTACCTTTCAGCAGCTTGAAGTTAACTAAACAGTTACATCAGATGCTCATATAATATTCGAGCTGATTACTTAACGTCTCATGTTAGGACCACTTATTTTACACATTCTGCCATCTGCAACATATGCTGTACTGCAGTCTGTGCAAAGGACGAAGCCAAACATTTAAAAGTTAGAAAAACAATCTATAAACACAAGAAAACACATTTAAAAGAAATGGTGCTACTGTCTGAGGGTAAGACAAATCTATACCTCTAGGGTTCCTAGATCAGAGAAAAACATCTGACTAAAAATACGGGGCATATTACAAAGATAACACAACTTCTTGAATTTGCAGAGCTCCAAAATTTGAAATGTGGCAAGTTCCAGAATTTGTTCACATCTTGAGGAACTACAAAAGCATAAGTTCATAAATTACGAGTTTAATACTGAAGAATAGCAACCCAACTTCTTATTACAAGGGAAGCACAGTTCAATTTTAATTTACTTTTTGTGTTATTTTACTCTGCTGATTTAAACCAAACAGCTAATTATTCACAAAAATTAAGCTTCCACTAAATGTATCACTGTGCTCTAATACCCCCTTTTCAGAGTTTGCCTTCATCAATACAAAGTGCTAAGCTCAGAAGCAAAACAGCATACAGCCCTTTACAGTTCAAGATCAGAGAAGTACAAAGGATATTTGTCTCATAAAACTCTTTTCCCTCTCCAGTTTCCTGCAAAACAGAAATCCTTACTTGCAGGTCATTCTTTCCTGTTCCTACTCTCAATTCCACCCTAGCAGCACACACTACACCATTAAGAAACGCAGCACCCACTTCCTCTGATCTGAATAAAATCTAACAGAAAAAGAAAACATGTTCTCTCATCAGCTCAGTTCTTACCTCCAACTTCATGATGAACTGCCCTGTTCAGGAAGTCAAACAAGATCTGCTTGTAAGGTCTAAGAACCAGATAAATTCTATAACACCTACAAAATAAATACATAAAAAAAGAATAAAGACTGAATCATTTTCTACACAGACAAAACAGAATTATTCCTTGAACAGCTTTAAGTTACTCACTTCCTGTGTGCCTATGAAACAAGTCCCTACACTGTCCTGCTAACCTTATTAATATTCATAAAGTAAAGCATGTGAAGAAAGCATATGGGGGTGGGGTTTGTATAAATATTTAATGAGATAGGCTGGTATATCTACCTTTCACCACATACTGCTTTCTGCATTCTGTATTTTCTATAAGCCAAAACTGAAAGGACAAATTTTAGATATTGCTCTTATAGACTTAGAAAAATTATAGAATCACGGAAACTGATAACTGGTGCCAGAGACATGGCCTGAAGTTAAATGCCAAAAAATGTATAGTCATACCCTTCGGGAAAAACAAAGTAACCCCAAGCTACCATATAGGTGGCAATCCATTAAGCACAGAAGAGGTTATCAGGGACCTGGGGACCCAGGTTGACAGTGGCCTTTCTTTTGACACTCACATTGCTAAAGTGGTTAGAAAGACCTTCTACATTGCCCACCTGATCATGAAGGGATTCACATCCAGATCAAGTGAGGTCATTGTTCCCCTGTACTCTTCACTTATCAGACCAATGATCGAGTACAATGCCCCATTCGGGATGTATCTCACCCGACACCTGCAGCAATTGAAGAGACCCCAAAAGTTCCTCACCAAAAGGATAAAGGGACTCCAAAATCTGTCATATGCTGCCAGACTGAAGAAACTCCAGCTCTATTCAGTCGCATACCGCCTGCTCAGAGGTGACCTGTGCCTGACATACAAGGCCATGTCCAACCCGGAATTAATGGACATGCTCCACCTCAAAAAATCCAAATCTACCAGATCCACTAGAGCAAGTGACTTAAACCTTAGCACGGATATAAATAGGACATGTTGGAGGGATAGATTTGTCACCCAGAGACTCCCTATGCTGTGGAATAAAATCCCGGTCCATGTGAGGCAGAGCACCTCGCTGGCTCTGTTCAAGAGAAATCTTGACCAGTGGATGGGAGATCGTAGGTTTACCCTGGGAATCATCTCTGTGTCACTGCTGGACAGAGGCATAACAAACTAATGGGCACAGTATTTATAGGCTTATAAATGCCTTAGGGCAGATAGCCTAGTATAAACCTATGAACCTAAACCTATAACAGGTTTTGGATTAATATGCATTTTTGAGGGATACAAAGATTATTTAAATGTATACCTTAGTTTATTTAGTCACCTCACTCATAAATGAGCGGAGTGGGAGGTTAGCATAATGTGCAAGGTGTTTACTTTACAAACACAGAATGCAAGGTTTGGTTCTCAAATGGGGTAAATGATTCTGGAGTTCACTTTACCTATTCAGGCATGTCCAAAGGGCAGTTTCAGGTGTACTCTCCAGTCCAACTGGTGAATCTGGGCATTTTGAGGCAATGTTACAACTGCCTCATGTACACAGACAACCCTCTCCTCCTACCACCAAACACTAATATATGCGAGACATGCAATTATACAGCCAAACTGGAGGCAAAGCTCTCTCAACCCAAGTCTGGAACTGACAGTCAAGAGGAGAAGGAAAATACTTGCAACACACCACCAATCTCACATAGACCTACTAAACCAACACAAATAACACACATAAATACATGAAAACATACTCTGAGGCTCTATATAAAAATCTGCAAAAGCAACAGAGACCTCCAAAGCAGACACCCAAGCAACCTCCACACCCCATCACAAACCATGAAACACATACTTCACATAATCAGTGTGCCGTGCAATCACAGCCTTTAAGGCAAAATAACATACCCAACACACTAGTAAAAGGTGACTCTATAGTCAGGCACACTGATGTCCCACTAACTAGGCTGGGCAAGGAAAAGGTTACAGTTAGCTGCCTGTCGGGCCCCAGGATCCGCCACATAACACAAGCACTCAGGTCACTCCAGAACAAGTACATATATGACTCTGTCATTATCCATGTTGGTGTGAATGACCTGAGACGTACCTCCCTGGACTACATGAAAAGAGACATGGAAGAGTTCTCTGATCACTTAGCCCAGGCCAGTATGACCCTGACCCTGAGTAGCATCCTGCCCTCACCAAGAATGATGCCACAGTATAAAGAAAAAATGATCAATTTCAACAATTGGCTAAGTTTCTGGTGTCATTCAAAGGGGATCCAGTATCTGTCCACCTGGGATGACATGCTCGATAAGCCACATTGCTTCCCAAGAGATGGCTTGCACCTGTCACACTTAGGCTTTCGAATACTGGCCAAGGCTTTTGCCACCCCCATAGTGCCTTTTTTAGGCAAGACTCAAAAGACAAACCCATCACTATAAATAGCACAAGTAACCAAAAACTGAGGATTATGCTACTCAACGCCAGAAGTCTAAACCTCAAAATGCATGCACTCGAGGCACTCCTCAGTATGGAGAACATTGATATCTGTGCAGTAACAGAAACCTGGTTTAAGGTTCCTGAGAGCACCCCAGCACTACCAGGCTGTAACTCATACTATACTTTTCGGCAACAGAACCCAGACCGTAACACAAAAGGTGGGAGTGTATCCATATTCATCAAGGATACCCACACCTCCAGGTTAGTGGTACAGCACAATGCCTCAGAGATCACCATGTGCAACTAACAACAGGCAGAACTGCAATTCAAATTGTAGCTTTCTACAGAACACCCACCATGACCCAGGACCCCCATTCCGCATTTCTGGAGACACTGGAAAATATGAAGGTCATACCAAACACCCTAATATTGGGTGATTTCAATTACCCAAATATTAACTGGGAGAACTACTCAAGTACTAACTCCCTTGCCCAACGCTTCCTAGAATTTATAAACTTGAATGCCCTGGATCAACTGGTCAACACCCCCACCAGAGGTGACAACATATTGGACCTGGTCATCACAAACATGGGCAACTGGTGTTCTACACTGGAGGTCAAACCCTCACTAGTTAGACCAGACCATAGACTAATCACTCTGGATATCCACATTCTGCCCCCACCCCCAATCAAGGAAACCACCATGAAAAACTTTTCAAAAGCAAACTTCACGTTACTTAAGACTGAGGTGGAAAGGTTCACAGCCCCCATGCTAAAAGACAATGCTGTCCAAGCTGCTGAATCCCTTACAAAGGCACTTTATGAGCACCTGCAAGAATGCATGGATCGTGCTATCCCAAGCAAAACCAAGACTCACTCCTCCAAGAAAAGGAAACCAGTCTAGTGGACCTCTGCCACAAACAAGCTATACAATAGAAGGAGGAAACTAGTGCAGAAAAGAGTAAAATCCCAAGAAGGAAAGATATACCTGATCAGTATCAGCAAGAAACTATGATCCCTCATAAAATCATCCAAGGCTAGCTTCAAAAGAAAAATTACCAAGGACTCCAAAGATAACCATAAAGCATTCTTTAGCTATGTCAAGAACCTAAGTGGAAACTCTCAGATCTGCTCTGAGTTAGTGCAGAATGGCACAAAATACACTGAACAGACTGATATTGCCAACATTCTGGCAGACAGGTTTAGTTTTAGTTTAGGTTTTGGATTATTAGTAATGATAATGTTAATAATTACAGTTTGAATATATTAATATAATAATTTTGTATCTAATATATTTCATATTATTATGAATTTACATTATTTATATTATTGTTACATTATAATCAACTTATAAATTATGATACACATGATAGTATATATATATAGAATTGTGTTAAATTATTACATTATTATATTTATATATATTTATATTTATGTGGACAAACATAGTTAACATCTTTGCATTTTATACACACATATACATACATACAATTTTCATATGTTTATTACATATTTTTCACACATATCATTTTATATCAAACATTACATTAAATTTTAAATTTTAAATTTAATTCTAATTATTTTTATTTTTATTAACCATTGTATAAGATAATTGATATTACACATATATTATGATTCTACTGCATTTATTGTATGTATTGTTCTGCATTTTATTCGTGTTTTAAATGTTGTATTGATTAATTGTGTAATTGGATAATTAACTTCACAGTTACTATTTAAGTGGCTTAGTACATTCTTTGTTGTATTCTGATGAAGTCTGTGGAGACGGACGAAACCTAGGTCATCGTTTCAGTGTTTTTGTTTTATTAGTAATAAACGATGTTTGCAGCATCCGCTTTATTTGGAGCAGTGTTTTACGTGCCTTAGCAGATTGTGGATTTATATGTTTTACTACAGTGGTGTATTTTTTCTGAAGAATTCGTTTGGATTATTGGCAACTACACCACCATATTGACAGTGTTTCCTGTTCCACCGGAGGTTTTAGTGGTTCGTTTATTGTGGATTTAGTGAAAACTTCACCCCCCCTCTCACCCCTAAAGGGCCCATAACCATACCAGAAGAATGTAGTGCCCTGGCAATCACTGATGCACAGGTTAAAACAGCCCTTTCCAAAGCCAAAAATACAGCTTCAATTGGACCAAATGGTGTCCCAGTCTGTGTCTTACATGAGCTCCAAAATGAACTAACCCCTCACCTAAACACACTGCTCAAACTCAGCCTCTCTACAGGTTACGTGCCCATAGAGTGGCGCACAGCAACCATTATCCCGCTCCACAAAGATGGAGCCACAACAGACCCCAGGAACTATCACCCTATAAGCCTGACTAGCCTGGTCTGCAAGGCTATGGAGCGCATCATCATGGAATTCATTAACAGAGACATTGGTAACCTTCAAACATTGGACCCTACCCAATTTGGCTTTATTAATGGCAGATCATGCCTCCTAAACCTGGTGGACTTTTTTGAGACAGTTACCAATGCTTTAGACGAGGGAAAGGAGGTCCACACAACCTACCTAGACCTCACAAAGGCTTTCAACACCATTCCCCATTCTGGTATTATAGACAAGCTCACCAGCCTGAACATAAACCCCTATGTCATGAGATGGGTTGCCAATTGGCTCATGGATAGAACCCACACGGTGAGAGTTGCTGGCTCTAGGTCCGACTCTAAACCAGTTACAAGTGGCATCCCCAGGGCTCAGTCCTGGGACCCCTCCTGTTTGGTATATACTTTTCAGAGGTACAGGTAAGCACAGGAGGACTATGGCTGACCAAGTTTGCAGACGACTACAAACTGGGGGCCATAATTGACTCTCCAGCTGATACAGACATCCTCCAGAAGGGTCTCACTGAGACAGATACCTGGTGTCAAAATCATGGCCTCAAGCTAAATGCCAAAAAGTGCATAGTCATCCCCTTTGGAAAAAACAAAGTACCCGTGAACTACCACATACGTGGTAGTCCCCTAAATACAAAAAATGTAATAAGGGATCTGGGGACCCAAGTAGATAGTAATCTCTCCTTTGATAATCATATTGCCAAGGTGGTTAGAAAATCCTTCTATGTGTTGGGAGGATGGCCTAATGGTTAAGGTGTTTGCCTTACAAACACAAGGTACAGGGTTTGAATCTCACAGGGGATAATTGTCTAGGCTTAAAATGGCTCGCAAGGGCAGTTAGCCTAGTACTAATCTATGAATCTATGAATCTAATCACAAAAGGGTTCGCATCTAGAACAAAAGAGTTTATTGTGCCCTGCTACTCATCACTCATTAGACCCACCATAGAGTACAACGCCCCATTTGGGATGTACCTTACAAGACACCTGCAACAGCTGGAAAGACCACAGAAGTACCTCATCAAGAGGATTACTGGCCTCAGACATATGCCCTATGCAGCCCGACTGAAGAAACTCCAGCTGTACTCGGTTGCATACCGCTTACTCAGAGGTGAACTCTGCCTGACATACAAGGCCATGTCCAACCCAGAATTGATGGACATGCTCCACCTAAAAATAAATAAAATCCTCAACAGCCACATACTCTAGGAATCTAAACCTCACCACAACAATAAATAGGACGTGCTGGAGGGACAGATTCCTGTCCCAGAGACTCCCCATGCTTTGGAACAGGATTCCAATCTACATTAGGCAGAGCCCCTCACTAAGTCTCTTCAAGAGAAACCTTGATGAGTGGATGGTAAACAGAAAATTTACCCCAGGGATCACTGCGGTGGCTCTGCTGGACCGAGGCACAGGGAACTAATCTAAAGGGGCAGTAAAAGCCAACACATTCTGGCTAGGCTTATAAATGCCCTTGGGCAGATAGCTTAGTACTTACCTATGAACCTATGGTTAAAATGGCCCAAAAGGGCAGTTAGCCTAATACTAATCTATAAACTTATGAATTCCTGGGGAAAAAAAACAGATAAAAAATCTGGACAGTTGAAAAGTATGCTGTAGAGGTACTGGCAGGACTGTTTTTACCTAAGCTAAGTTTCTGAAAATGCATTTTGAAGTCTGCCAGTAAACAAAATACATATCTTGACAACTATAAAAGATACAGATAAATTATAAACAAAGCAGTCATTCAGCACACAGCATGTGAAATAATACATTTCCAAAGGAGCACTTTCTAAAATGTTTATACCTCAGTAGCTCAATGGATAGGACTCTTGCCTTTAAAATAGCAGGTTGTATGTTCTATTCCCACAACAGGTCATTGGTTTGTAGGTATGTGCTTGGCTAATGACCACTAGGGCCTTTATAAATCTAGAAATGTGACCCACAAATTTGATTTAGAAAGGTGGTTTAGTGACTGTTACTGTCCATCAAAGATCTAGGAGCCAGACCAGGCATGAATTTTCTTTTACCCGCATTGGTCTAACTTGCACTTAAATAGGGATAGGTATAGATGGGGAGCTTGTTCCAGAGAATGGGAATTGTCTGAGAAACATATATGTCCCACCAATGTGACCGATTTATTAGGACTTTTAATTTCATACTTCTGATGCTGTTGGTTTTGTGGATGTGCAACTGACTGCTTTGGAGCAGGGATGGACAAGGGGCAACCTGGATTTAAGGATATCTGTTGTCTCTACAAAAAATTTGTCTTCTGACAAACTCCAGTACTGAGATCTGAAAAGATAAAGGGTACTGATGCTGGGACCAGAGAGATTTCTGAGATCACTGCAATGTGGAATCTTGCCAGGGGTATAATCAGAATCATAGATGCTGTGAGACCCAAACTTCTCAATGGATAGGACTCTTGCCTTTAAAATAGCAGGTTGTAGGTTCTATTCCCACAACAGGTCATTGGTTTGTAGTTATGTGCTTGGCTAATGACCACTAGGGCCTTTATAAATCTAGAAATGTGACCCACAAATTTGATTTAGAAAGGTGGTTTAGTGACTGTTACTGTCCATCAAAGATCTAGGAGCCAGACCAGGCATGAATTTTCTTTTACCCGCATTGGTCCAACTTGCACTTAAATAGGGAAAGGTATCGATGTGGAGCTTGTTCCAGAGAATGGGAATTGTCTGAGAAACATATATGTCCCACCAACGTGACCGATTTATTAGGACTTTTAATTTCATACTTCTGATGCTGTTGGTTTTGTGGATGTGCAACTGACTGCTTTGGAGCAGGGATGGACAAGGGGCGACCTGGATTTAAGGATATCTGTTGTCTCTACAAAAAAATTTGTCTTCTGACAAACTCCAGTACTGAGATCTGAAAAGATAAAGGGTACTGATGCTGGGACCAGAGAGATTTCTGAGATCACTGCAATGTGGAATCTTGCCAGGGGTATAATCAGAATCATAGATGCTGTGAGACCCAAACTTCTGAGGTATTCCCTCACAGTGACCAAAGTCTGAGTGGAAGACCATAGAAATAGATCTATATAAGGATCTATTTTTTCCTGTTGAATGATTTTCAGAATTCATTTGTCTGAAACAATCTGTAACCAAAGAGAAAAATGGGCATTCAGACTTTTTGGAATTGAATTGGGGCCAGTGTGTGAGGGAGGCCACAAGGTATATTAAGCAGTCATTCAGACTCATTGGGCTGTTGTTGGTTTTGGGAGGGTTGAGGCTTCTTTTTCGAACCAGCTTGTCACTTCTTAAATGCCTGTTTACCTGAATTCTGTTGGGACTGTTTCTTTTTTTTTTTTTTTTTTGCCAAAATTAGATGAGGAGAAAGCAAATCCATTTGACAATTTGGAAAAAGAGGGCTGTAAATCTTAGAGATTCCCTGGACCAACTTGACCCTTTCATCACACTTTTGATCACCTCTGCAGTAGAGGGGCCAAACACTAAATCTCTAAGGGAGAATTTAAAACCTCATTTTTAAATCATCTGGGATGTTCTGAGAATGCAGCAAAGCAAATGCCCTTAAAACATTACGAGTGGCCATATCCCAGTAAGACGTTTTAATATAATCATATACACACAGCAAACAATGAGTAGTAATCAGTGCAATAGAAGAAACTTAAGTTATTTAAAGCAGCTTTTTCTTCACAAGAAAAACTATAGAAAAAGCATTCCTCATATGTTCACAATATATCACAGCAAGCTTCAATATATGAGCTTGATGATTTAAAATTCTAAAAATCAAAGTTGCAGAAGTATACACTTTTTCCCATAACTATCAGTAATTTCCCCACCCTTATTAGAAAGAGTAGGATTGAAATTAACTAACTGCAGCACTGGGGTCCACTAAAGCTATAGCTTTTGGGTCAGATTTGGAAACAGTGTATACAAATGTATAAGACTGAGAAGCTTTATACATCCTATCTGCCTTTTTAGGGAGAGGTGTCTGACTATCAGAAAAATTGCAGGCAGTAAGACACGCATCCTCTAAAGCAGAGTGGGCAGGAGAAATAGATATAAGTCATAAACCTCAGCTGTCCAGATATTTGCAGAATATCCAGATTTTTGCCACATGCTTTTCCTCTGTTCTTCATGAAAGTTGTGGTTTTCTGGCAAATCACTGAGGATTTAAATCCCTAAATAATGACATACACTTGAGTTTTAAGGACTTCATATTCTTCAGAAAATACACGCTAACACAAATCCTGTTAATTCTAACAACTTTCTAAGCTTATACAACTTTCTAAGTTTATAAGAGCAATATTTAAAATCTGCCCATTCTTTTGGGCCTTTGTCTCCTCCATTATTTTAGACTTTGCAAAGATTTCATATATTACATTGTTGAGAGGCATGGTATAACTTCTGGAAAATCATTCTATACAACTCATAGTAGTTTCTGAGGGACTGAGAAACTTCAGTATTCTCCTGCTGAAGACATTAGTACATTCTAGAAATATTCTCAAAGGGAACCTATCTGCTCAGTAAGGATAGCACAAGCCATCCTTTGATCCTTAAAAGCCTCAGAGGAGTGTACTTTTCAGCAGCCATAAATCTCTGAAGGGCTCCTCACCCAAACTCTTTTTTTAGTCAGATCATCTCAAGCTGCTTGTCAGTTGGGCATGTGGAAAGTGCCCTGAAGCTTTGGAAGCTGGCAGGCTGCTATATGCTTTACATATAACCCATATAGTTAAGGCCACTACAGCAGTGATCGATATGAAGAACATCCATGGTGTTTATACATATTCATATACTACATCTTTTTCTTTTGGCTGCTCCCATTAGGGATCACCATAGCAGATCATCTATTTCCATTTCTTCCTGTCCTCTGCATCTTGCTCTGTTACACAAACCACCTGCATGTCCTCTCTCACCACATTCATACACTTTATCTTAGGCCTTCCTCTTTTCCTCTTATCTGGCAACTCCATCCTTAGCATCCTTCTCCCAGTATACCCAGCATCCCTCCTCAGCACATGTCCAAAAAATGCAATCGCATCTCTCTGGCATTGTCTCCAAACCATCCAACCTGAGCTGACCCTGTAATACACTCATTTATAATCCTGTTCATCCTAGTCACAACCAATGCAAATCTTAACATCTTTAATTCTTCCTCCTCCAGCTCTGACTCCTGTCTTTTCATCAGTGCTACTGTCTCCAAACCATATAACAAAGCTGGTCTCACCGCCATCGTGTAGATCTTCCCTTTCACTCTTATTGGTACCAGTCTGTCACAATTCACTCCTGACACTCCTCTACATGCACTCCACCCCACCTGCACTTTCTTCTTCACCTCTCTTACACACTCACCATTACTCTGAACTGTTGATACCAATTATTTAAACTCATCCCCCTTCGCCAGCTCTACTCCATTCATCCTCACCATTCCTCTGTCCTCCCTCTCATTCACACACATATATTCTGTCTTAGTCCTGCTGACCTTCATTCCTCTTCTCTCTACAGCATATCTCCACCTCTCCAGGGTCTCCTCCACCTGTTCCCTACTCTCACTACAGATCACAATGTCATCTGCAAACATCATAGTCCATGGGGATGCCTGTATGATCTCTTCTGTCAACCTGTCCATCGCCACTGCAAATAAGAAAGAGCTGAGATCTGATCCTTGATGTAATCCCACCTCCACCTTGAATGCACCCATCACTCCTACCACAGACCTTACCACTGTCACACTGCCCTCGTACATATCCTGTACCATTCTTATGTACTTCTCTGCCACTCCTGACTTCCTCATACAATAGCACAACTCCCCTCTAGGCACCCTGTCATATCCTTTCTCGAAGTCCACAAAGACACAATGCAACCCCTTCTGACCTTCTCTGTACTTCTCCATCAACACCCTCAGAGCAAACATTGCCTCTGTAATGCTCTTTCCTGGCATGAAACCATAGTTTTGCTCACTAATCACCACAACCCTTCTTAACCTAACTTCCACTACTCTTTCCCATATATCCATGCAGTGGCTCATCACTTTTTATTCCTGTGTAGTTACTACAGCTCTGCACATCACCCTTATTCTTAAAAATAGGTACCAATACATTTCTTCTCCACTCCTCAGGCATCCTCCAACCTTCCAAGATTTCATCAAACAATCTGGTTAAAAACTACACTGCCATCTCTCCTAAACACCTCCATGCTTCTACAGGTATGCCATCTGGACAAACAGCCTTTCCATTCTTCATCCTCTTCATAACTGTCCTTACTTCCTCCTTGCTAATCCATTGCACTTCATGATTCACTATCCGCACATCATCCAACCTTCTCTCCCTCTCATTCATCAGCCCCTTAAAGTACTCTTTCCATCTGCTCAACACACTCTCCTTGCTTGTGAGTACATTTCCATCATAATCGTTTATCACCCTAATCTGCTGCACATCTTTATAGCTCGGTCCCTTTGTCTAGCCAAATGGTATAGGTCCTTTTCTCCCTCCTTAGTGTCCAACCTTTCATACAACTCACCTTACACCTTATCCAACTCACCTTGCCACCTCTCTATTTATCATACTCCTCATCTGCTTGTACTCCTGTCTACTTTCTTCATATCTCTGACAATCCCACTTCTTCTTCGCCAGCCCCTTCTCCTATATACTCTCCTGTACTTCCTCATTCCTCCACCAGGTCCCCTTGTCCTCCGTCCTCTTTCCAGATGTCACACCAAGCACCTTTCTAGCTGTCTCCCTTTCCACCTCTGTGGTGGCTGCCCAGCTATCTAGTAACTCTTCACTGCCACCCAGTGCCTGTCTTAACTCTTCCCTGAACTCCACCTTACAGTCATCCTTTTTCAACTTCCTTCACTTGATCCTTGGCACTGCCCTCACTCTCCTCCTCTTCTTCTTTTTGATCTCCAATGTCATCCTACAGACCACCATCCTGTGTTGCCTAACTACACTTTACCTTTTCCCAACTTTGCAGGTTCCAATCTCCTTCACACTGGCCCTTCTACATAGGATACCTGTGTGCATCTTCCTCCACTCTTGTACGTCACCCTACACTCCTTCCTCTTCTTAAAATATGTATTCATCATAGCCATGTCCATCCTTTTTTCAAAATCCACTACCATCTAACCTTCTGCATTCCTCTCAACACCATACCTACCCATCACCTCCTCATTCCCTCTGCTCCCCTCACCAAAATTCCCATTAAAATCCACACCAGTCACCACTCTCTCACCCTTGGGAACACTCTCCACCACTTTATCCAACTCACTCCAAAAATTTCTTTCTCACCCATCACACACCCAACTTGCAGAGCATAACAACATTCATCATCACATCATCAATTTCCAGCTTCGTAATTATCACTCTATCCGACACTCTTTTCACCTCCAAAAACACTCTTGACATACTTCTTCAAGTGTTCATATACATCAAGGTAAATTCCATCTCTTTTAAATCTTGATCAACAAACCAACTATAGGTTGTCCCAAATATCATACAGTTTGCTGGAATTATTTAGCAAGACTTAAAATCTTTGGGTAACTGGATTCAAGTAGTCAGTGAAGGCCAGTTAATAACATTTAGAGGTGTATACAAGTACCCTGAAAGCCATACAGCAGGAACAAACTGGCAGTTTTGAAAACTCTAACAGACTAAATATCAGATGACCAGCATATCTAAAATTACTTTAGCAAACAAATTGCTACTCCCTAAACTAGTCTTTTGCCAAATAATTTTTACCAAAATGTACTCTTCTCTGCTGAAAATTAGAATGTTTTAATTATGGAAATATTAAATGTGCCCTTCCAGAGCCACCATTGTATGGCTCTAAATGCTATAAACAGGCCTTCTCTTACTTCCACATTCCAGCTATTCTAACGTAGTGACATAAAATACTTCACAGAGCCTGCTGTCCTGTTTCATCATCCATGTGATGGTCTCAAGGAAGATCCCCTTAAAAGGTCTTTATGGTCCTCATTCCCACTTACTCTTGATATATCAAACTCAGTCATGGTGATCCGGCATTCTGTTTAGGTATTATTAAACAGTAGAATAATCGTCAACTCTACAGTCAAAATCATATCTCCTTCTCAGTACTTAAAAGCATTATATCACAGTGCCTTCAAAGTCTCACACCACAAAACTGTTGTATCACTCGACTCTGTCTTCATTTCCTTGCCTTCCCCTATTTATCAGTCTGTTTTTATATATATATATATATATATATATATATATATATATATATATATATATATATATATATCCAACATCAAGCAAAAGGAAGAGGTAACGTGAGTGGCAGGATCCCGGTTTCAACAATTTATTCAAAGCCATTCGATGAAATGTTAGTACTTTCACGGTATTCTCTAGTGCTTCATCAGACATACTTACAATGTACAGGTAACCTCTTTAAACAATCAGAATACATCATGTGACCACTCCATTCCAATTTAACATTTAAAGGCACAGAACCATATAACAATAAACATATAACATAAAATAAAATAAAACTTAAGAAAGATAAAAGATAAAAATATCGACTCAAGATACCATTAATTAATAGCAATCATCTCTTAAGTTTCTTAGATTTAAGTATAGGCTTAATAGGGATTTTATCATTAAGACCCTTACCATGATCTGCTCTAAGTTTGATAATCCATTTAGTTTCATTAGCTTCTGTTTTATTTCTAATATCACCCATTCTAACATCTGGTATAGTTTTATCTATGATAAGGAAAGTAAACTTATGTGATATGTCAGTGACCATGACATGCCTACACAAAGCGTTAGTAACTATCTGGTGCTGTATAGCATATAAATGTTCCCTAATCTGAAGTCTAAGCATCCTATCCATTTTTCCTACATAAAACACACAACAAACCTTGCACACTGCCAAATATACTAAATGTTCAGTTAAATATATGCCTCTTACTTTAAAAGTAAATTTTCTACCATAATCTGGATGGTTGAACCAAGCTACTGGGTTTATATATTCACATTGATTGCATTTACCACAAGGGAAAGTACCCCAATTATCATGCTTGCCATCCTGGTTCATCTTTGGGTAGCATAAAATGTTTCATGTTCTTCATGTTTTTATATAGGAAGTTAGGATCTGGTCAAACAATGTCCCTAATGACTGGGTCTATTGTCAATATGGGCCAATGTTTCCTATATACATCCAAAATGGGTTTAATATTGTTGGTATACTTAACCGGTAACCTGGGCTTGTGTTTATTGACTTTAGAATGACCATTGATATTATCTTGGACCACTCTTTCTGAAAAATAAGGTTTTGCTATGGTGTTCCCCAAGTCCTTGACTTCTTCCATAATTGCAGACATTATCTTTTCTATACCCTCTACACATGAGCCTCTCTTCTAGATCATTAAGTCCCTGATTAAATACTTCAGGTTCTGTATTAAGATGAGATACCCTCATACTCTGTCCTTTTACAATGTTATCAAAGACATGTCTTGGATGCATGGTAGATCTATTTAACAGCGTGTTTCTATAACATTGTTTCTTATATATGGTGATGCTAACGATGCCCTTTTCATTTACATAAATTCTTGCATCTACAAAATCTATGGTGCACATAGAATAGTTCATAGTAAAACATAACAAAGTTGTAGAATTATTCAAATAATAATGGAAATCTATAAGCTGTTCTAAAATCCCAAGCCATACAAAAAATAAATCATCAACAAATCTCCGATAAAGTCCCACCAAATGTTTGAACTGTCCATCTAGTATAAATTCCTTTTCCCATGCAGCCATTACTAGGCTGGCATAGCTGTTGGCACAAGAAGTGCCCATAGCTACGTCATCTCTCTGTAAGTAAATCTGTTTGTCAAACACAAAGATTTTCTCAAGAATCATTTCCATTAGAAACATAAAGAACTCGATTGTTTTCCTCTCTAAAGCAGTATTTGTTTCCAAAAACTGTTTCAGCATATCAACACCCTTGTCATTGCGGATCTTAGTAAAAAGAGACTGGACATCCATAGTAACCATTAAAAAGCTACGTCCATCATCTTCTCCTCTAAAATGGTAGATTTATAATTACAACCCTCCAGTCAGGAGGGTTGTGGGATGATTTACTTAAAAAATGATGATGCAGAGTGAGACAGAAAATTAAGATGTTTCTTGAAGGGACATTAGGGAGAAAATACAAAAGGAGGATGCAGAGACGATCCTGGAGAAGAGCAGCGAGATGGAAAAGAAAACATATGCAGGGAAAGTAAACGAAGGGAAAAGGAGAGTAACAGAGAAGAAGGCAGAAGAAAAAATGGAAGTAAATGGTCAGGATTCAAAGTAAAGAAGCCAAAGAAATGGACTGGTGTGAAGCATGGGAAATTTAATAGCTCGTTTAGGTGTACAAAGCACATAAGGTACAAAAATGTATTCTTATTAGCAGACACATTTTGTAATATCACATTTGAAACTGTTTTTAATGGAAAATGTTCCCAGAAAATATGAAAAAGACCTGATTTTTTACGAAGATAGCCATTGTATATCCTTCATGTAGTAATAACTTTAATCTGCTGCCTTTAAAAATGAGATGCTCAGCATTCATGCTCAGTACATTGTTTGTCACAAATTTTACTTTAAGCTGCTTGCTACCCGTCTGTATGTATTATTATGTTCTGTAATAAAGACAAGCTTGGTTGATGCTATTTTGATCTGTCAGATGATCGTTGTGCCAGCAGATGTATTAAATAATATTTGGGTGTGACTTCATTGCTACAGTGGCTTACCACATGATACACATGTTTTGTTTTATGACAATATACATCTTGCATGTCTAGGTGACACACTTCAAGAATCATAGGTTCATAGATTAGTACTAAGCTAACTCCCTTATGAGCCATTTTAAGCCGAGCCAATTATCCCTTGTGAGACTTGAACCCTGCACCTTGTGTTTGTAAGGCAAACACCTTAACCATTAGGCCACCCTCCCAACTTATTACTCAGCAGTATGGTTGTTTCCTAGTTTTTCATAGATTGTTAGGCTAATGACCTGGAGATGTGTGGCTTTCCAAGCCTAGTCAAGTTTTCCAGAAAAAAATAATGTTCTGTATCCAAATAGGACATTAAAAGCTAGATATTTATAAGCTACCTCTGTCCACAAGGGACATGGGTGCCAGGCCCGGTGTAAATTTCCTATTGCCCACCCACTGGTCCAGGTTGCCCTTAATTTGGGTAAAATACAAACTCAGCTTCACATGCACAGGAAGCCTGTTCCATAGAAGACCCTGTTTCTAAGACAGATATATGCCACTCCAGCATGTTCTGTTTAAATTACAGACAAAATTCAGGGCCTTAGACCCTGTATTTCTAGTACTATTTGACTTACAAATATGGAGGGGATTTGTCATTCATCTGGTCAGGATAAAACAGATGAACAATTGTGTGTTCTGTTCAAGCAGCTTTATTATATACAAACAGATCAGGATTGAGGCTTAGTAACTTAAACTTAGATAAACTTATAAACAGACTGACTACTACACTCATACACGTAAACACTCTGGTTGCTCTCCAAAATGACACTGCTGCCGGCACATGCTCGCTATTTATATGCATGTGCCACATTTGGAAATGCTTCTTAAAGATACAGCGTACACACTGTTCTACATCCTCCCTCTTTGAGAAACAGTGCATGCAATAATGACAGTATTAGTCAATATGCAATTGTACAGAAATAATTCTTCAACATGCAATTATACAAAACTATATACACATAAACAACTATGTTCAGGTTGCTGTGTATTTCACAATGGGTCTAGAACTACGACCAAATTGTGTAACATAGAAATTAGAACTAGGTCTATCAACAGGGAATGCCTTTACTGAATGTTCGACTTTGGGGACATCTGGGACATCATCAGGAATGGAAGTAGGTGTTGAGATACGTTCTTCAGCAGGAACAATGTCTGGATTGTTGTGAGATCTAGATTCTGTGTCACAGGAACGATGCTGTGATATTGGTTCTGCAACAGGAAGGAGATGTCTGCAGTTCCTCAGGTAATCTATACCTCCTGACCCTACAAAGTAGGATCTGGGCTCAGCACATATATCTGTCACTTGACCAATATGGTCGAAGCCTTTTGAAGTTTGTATCTTCGCTGTCTCTCCTTTTTTTCAATGGATGAAGAGATCTGCTCATTTTATCATAACTGAACTTCTGGAAAGAATACTTTCTGAATAGTTGGGCTTTGATAGCTTTGTTGTTTTTAGCTTTAGGCATCAACAAGCTGGAACTGATAGACAAGGTTGTTCTGGTTTGCCTAGATAGAAGTCTCTGAGCAGGTGAGCCAAATATGTTGTCACGGGGTATATTTCTGAGATTGAGTAAATTCAAAAAAATATTGCTATTTTCACACTTTGACCTTTCTAACAACTCCTTTGCACTCTGCACTGCATGCTCAGCCAGGCCAGTTGACTGTGGGTATTCTGGACTGCTAATAATATGAACAAAGTCCCAATCTTTTGCAAATTTCTGAAACAATTGACTAGTAAACTGGGTGCAATTGTCAGAGATAAGCTTATGTGGACTACCATGGACTGAGGAATGATGTTTCAACTTAGTAATAACAATAGTGGACATTAGGTTAGGTAGCAAATCAATATCAAACCAGTTTGAATAAGAGTCTGGATGTATTTATGCTGTAAGTAAGTGGGAACAACAATTTTAGGACCTTTGAAAATGATACCATCTTCCATCAACATCTCATCTCTGTAAGGAAAATAAGGTTGCACTTCCGCCAGTACACAAGACTGCTTTGACAGCCATCCAGGATCAATGAAATGGTACAGCTTTTGCAATACTGGATCAGTCTTTGTATGATCTCTCAGCTCATCAGGTCTCATGGCAGAAAATGTATACACCTCCATGACATCGAAGTCAAAATTCTCAGCCCACAAATACAACAGAACAGCTTGATTCAATCTGGATAAGGTATCAGCCGGATAAAGAGGTTTGCCTTTTGTGTAGACCGTTTTTAAGTTGTACTTTTGCAATCTGAACATCATTCTTTGCAATCTTGCTGGTGCTGTATGCATAGGCTTCTTTAAAATAATAACTAGAGGTTGATGATCAGTCTCAGTCTGAACAGCTCAGCCATAAATATCATCATGGAACTTCGAATATGCGGACACAATTGCTAAATGTTCTTTCTCGATTTGAGCATACTGCATCTCAGTTTGGGTAAGAGTTCGAGACTTATAGGCTACTGGTCTGCCCTCTTGAAGAATAACTGCACCAAAACCAAACTTGAAAGCATCACAGGAAAGAATTACTGGTGTGCTGACATCATAGTATCTTAGGTGGGGGTGGAAGTTTTCTGCTTGAGGTCATCAAATTCTCTCCAGTGTTGTTCCAACCACGACCATGCAAAAGTTTTGTGCATCAGCTCTTTTAGAGGTGCTATCAACTCACTGACGTCTGGCATGGACTTGCTGAAATAGTTAACCATAACAAGGAACCACTGTAGGGCTTGGACATTCTCCAGTGCTGGCATCTCAAGAATGGCTGCTTGCTTGAATGGATCAGGTTGTAAGCCAGTGCTAGTGAATAAATGACCTACATATGTAACTTTTGGTAGTATGAATTTACGCTTCAGAGGATTGAGCTTCAAATTCACTTCACATGCTCTGTCTAGAACTTTCTTGAGGTTTCTGTCATTCATGTTCTTCTTCACCATTGCCTCCAACCAATAAATCATCTACTATTATAGCACATGAATAACCTGAAAAAATTTGCTCCATTGCATGCTGAAAGACTTCACTTTCAGAATTATTTCCAAAAGGCATCCTGAGAAATCTATGTCTACCAAATGGAGTACTGAATATAGTCAGTAGTGAAGATTTGAGATCAAGCACCACATGCCAAAATTAGCGATTTGCATCCAGGACGGAAAAAAGCAGTGGCATTTGGCATCAAGGTTGCGACTTCCTTGACTGTACATATAGGATGATGAGATCTCTTTAATGCTTTGTTCAAGTCTCTTCAGTCAATGTATATTTTTATTTCATCCAAACTCATTTTATGAGCAGCTACCATGGAAGATACCCATTCAGTTTATTATATGACTAGACAGATTACACCTTGCTGCACCATGTTATTCAACTGAGTCTTGACTTTGTTCTGCATGGCTATTGGAACTCTCCTTGCTGGTCTGACCACAGGACTGGCTTCTGGATCTACTTTCATGGAGTACACAACTGGAAGTTTGTCTAGCCTGTCATTGAAAACATCAGCATACTCTGAGAAAATAGCATCAGTGAAATTGGAACTAGGACATGTGCTAACATGATGGACTTCTTTGGCAAAAGAAAGCAGCTTAATTCTCAAACTGTCTCTGAAACCCAACAATGACTGCACAGGTCTTCGGACCACATAGAATTGCAAGTTGTAACTGTTCCCAACCAAATAGCATGAAAGCACTACTGAGCCTTCAGTTTGAAATTCTTCACCTTCATAAGCAACAAGTTTCACACAATTAGCCAAATTAAGTTGTTCACCAGCTCTCATTTTAGCAAATGTTTCTGCTGACATGACATTACACTTTCAACTAGAGTCTACTTTGAGCTCCATGCGTTTACTATTGATCAGAACAGTACAAAACACTTCGTTCTTTGCCAACAAATCTACTGCATTAATCTTTTTCCCAACCATTGATACACCACCTACATAGAAAGTAGGGTTGCAGCTTTCTACATGCTCAACTTGCCTTGCCCTTTCTTTATAACTGTGTGAGGTTTGCTTGATTTCATTTTTTACACTTGTGACATTGCTGACAAAATGATAAGCACTTTTCTCTTTTAGACTCATGACTGGCACCACAATTACGACAGCTGGCAATAAAACTTGACTTGGGTTTTGCTGACTCACCCTTGTACTGAACAGAGCATGTCCGTTTTACTGACTTAGTCTTAGAACTTGCTGGAAAGTTATGGGTTTTCCCTGGAAGTCCCACAGGGACTGCAGCTGTCATGTGCTTAGGCCTGCTTCTGCTAGCCACATGCTGCATACTGCCTACGTTTGCTCTGGAGCCTGCTGAAACCATGCTATCACTTGCAAGAATACTTGTGAGCCTTTCTGTGAGCTCATATATTTGACAAATCTCAATAGCTTTGCTCAGCATTAAATCACTGTCACGAAGCAAAATCTTTCTCATTGCAACATTATTAACACCACACACAAGCTATCCTTTATTAACTTGTCTTTCATATCACCAAACCTGCACATTTTAGGTTCATAGGTTCATAGATTAGTACTACGCTAACTGCCCTTGTGAGCCATTTTAAACCTAGCCAATTATCCCTTGTGAGACTCAAACCCTGCACCTTGTGTTTGTAAGGCAAACACCTTAACCATTAGGCCACCCTCCCAACCCATTTTAGCCTTGTTTCTCAAGTCAGTAATGTAAGCTGCAAAAGTTTTTCCTGGCTTTTGGTGATTTGTATAAAATAAGTGCCTCCCTAATTTAACATTTGTCAGGGGGTTGCACATTTCTCTAAATTTACTTTTCAAGCAGTCAGAGTTTTCCATAGATTCAGCCAGTACAACAATATGATGGTTTTCCCCATTTCCTGCATATACTGCTGGTACATACACAGATGGACACTGTCTTTCAATGGCCTCTGACCCTGCTACGTTAAGCAAAATGAATGCCTTGGTATGTACATCTTTGTCGGAAAAAGTTGCTTGTATGTAAATATCATATCTCTGCTCAAATACTCTCCAATTCTCTGCAATATTATGATCAAATACAAGCAGACTTGGTCTGTGAAATGCATCTGACATATTAACACATACTAGTGAAGGCTTTTTCAATCATGCATGAACATACACACATATACATATGCCAGAAATTCATGCCTGAATTTGTAACTATACCCAATAGCACAACAAAGCCTCTACATAACTGAACTCTGCAAAATACTTTGCGAAATAAGTCTCCGTGGCAGCAGAACACTTTTGAAATCACTGTACTTTGCAAAACCAACTCTTGTCAGTGAAAGAAACATTTCAAAATGACTGCATTGTACAAATAAACTGGGCAGAAGAAGCTCAGAGTAAGAAACATTTTGAAATGATTGCACTTTGTGAATAAACTGTATACAGCATAATGAAACTCTTCCAAAATGGCTGTACTTTGCTAAATGACTCTGCACAGTGTAAGAAACACTCTGAAATGGTGGCACTCTATGAATAAATGCACACAGCACAAGAAACTTTTCAAAATGGCTGTATTCTGACTGTACACTCTTCGGAATAAATGCACAGTAATAAAGCACACACTGTAAGCACTGTACACACTCTGAGATACTTTGAACAACTTTAGTTCACTTTGAATAGCTTCAGTCAATGCACAATAGTAGCTTATGGTCAAAATACAGTAATTTGCCAAAACACATGCAGTTGTCTTGCTTTCTTACACTTAATTTGCCCGTTTTGCCCTTTTATTTTAGTCATTATGCCCATTTAACCTCTTTTTATACTTGTGCTTTTCTTGTGTTAGTTTTTTACTCCAAAAATGCTGATTTTACTTTAAAAATGCTCTTTTTGCAACTCTGAGGCAACTCTGAATCCATTATGTACTTTTCTGATAATTTTATCAAATATCATAATTCCAAACATTTCGTTTAATCAATAATGCATTTTGTGCCTTTCGTTTGATTAATAATACATTTTCGTGCTACTCATTTTATTAATAATGCTTTCTGTGCCTTTTTTTTTTTTTAAACAAGTTTATTGTTTTTAACATATAAAATAAATATCATAACAATTTTACAAGTAATTAAAATAGAAATGGTTATAACATTCAATAAAATAACCAAAGTACTTACAAAGACATCCACTACAATCAAATCAATTAACTAAACTAAAATACCATGCTATTGAAGTTAAGATTTTTTTTAACAAATTTTGTAAAGTATCCCATATAATATAGTAAGATGTTTTTCTAGTAGTTCTTGATTTTATTGTCATCAATTCCATATGGCACACTACAGTCATAACATTTTTAAATTCATTAAACGAAGGAGGCGTATCTGAAATCCAATTTCTGGTTATTATTTTTCTAGCCACTGCTAGAATAGACCATAACAAGGGAAGCTTAACCTTTTTAACACTTTGAGGTACAGGAGTGTTGAATAATATAAGAGATTTAGAAATAATGAAATTATCTGTAAACTTTCTGTGCCTTTTGAATGCTTTGTTTTGTTTATTTTATAAAATAAATCATTTGTGCAAGTTTCAGTTACCTGTAGTTCTGTTCTGGCCCTTTTTTACATCCAGTCTGCTTACCATGCCTTCACCATTAGCTCTGCACCTTGTGGCCTGAAGAAACAGCCTCCTGCATCCCGGTTCTGACACCATGTCGCTTGTCTGGTCAGGATAAAATAGAAGAACAGTTGTGGGTTCTGTTCAAACAGCTTTATTATATACAAACAAATTAGGACTGAAGCTTAGTAACTTAAACTTAAATAGACTTATAAACAGACTGACTACCACACTCATACATGTTCATACTCTGTGGCTGCTCTCTCAAAATGGCACTGCTGCCTGCATGTGCTCGCTATTTATATGCAAGTGCTACACTTGGAAATGCTTCTTAAAGATTCAGCACACACACTGTTTAACAGGATTCATAAGTGTGGAGTTTGCATATGCCTTATCAGCCAAACATAAATCAGATCTCAGCAATTTATAGGAGACTGAGCAGAGAGAAAGGGATTTAAGGTGCTCTGCATAAGGCAGATGTGTCACACCTTGTATCCTTTCTGTAAAACCTCTGCGGTAACTCTATTTGCTGTATATGCTTGGTCAGATACATACTGAAAGGAGTACTGTACTCTGTGATAGGTCACATAATGGCAGAGTACAATGGGATAATGACCTGTTTGGTCCTAGATGCCGTGCACTTATAAGTTGTGCAACATGAAAGGATTTCCTCACCATACTCACCACTGTGGCCAAAGGTAAGGCTACAGTCTGTGTGCATACCCAGAACCCTGATCACTGGGTCAGTTCTTGGGGCATATTATCACGATGGTAATTAGCCAGGATGGTTGACTTCTCAAATGGTATAATTATGTATTTCTTAACATTGAATTTAAAACTATGGCTTTGGCACCATTTGTTAGTCAGAGATATGCCTTCTTGAAGATTGCTAGTGTCTGCAGAGGAGTCAAGTGATAAACCCCAGCTTACAATCATCTGCAAACTTAGTCAGTCATAAACCTTCAGCATATGCTTTCATTTCAGAGAAATGGATGCCAAAAAACAGCATGCTCAGTACCAAGCCCTGGGAGACTCTGCTAGTAACTGGTCTCTTGGTGTGGGTGGCCTCACCTATTTTGACATCCTGGGTCCTATCAAGGAGTCATTTAATTATCCAATGGGTGATAAAAGGGTTTATACATAAATTAGCGAGCTTGTTTGTAATGCCTGAGTGGGGTATTGTTTCAAATGTTTAGCTCTTTTTATTAAAACATACATTTAAAAATCCAGTCCTAGTGTTACTTCTAACAAATGCTTCAGTTATACAACTCAACCCAATCTTCTAATTAAACTATCCAACTACCTCTCTAATCCACTCTTACATCTAATTTCCAGTCTATTGTCAGGTGACATCCATCCCAACCCTGGGCCCTCCACATCTTCTTCTACAGAAAAGTCCATTCTTTTTACTTCTTTTAATGCCCAAAGTGTAGTAAATAAAGTACCAAACCTCCATGCTTGGCTCATTCATAATAAACCAGACATTATAACCATCTCTGAAACATGGTTAAAACCACATATAAAAGACTCTGAAATTATTCCTTCTAACTACTCTATCATAAGAAAAGACAGGTCCCATAAAAAAGGGGGTGGAGTAGCTCTCCTATACTCATCTTCATTGTCAGTTACCCCCTATAACAAACCTGTCCCACACTTTAACAATGCTGAACTTCTCCTCACATCACTCCAAGTTAACCTACATAAAAAGATAGTTATAGCCTCACTCTATATCCCTCCAGGAGATAATATTTCTACACTTGCAGAAATCCTCTCCTGGCTCTCTAATAATATTAACAATGAAACTGTAATCTTAGGAGACATGAACATTAACTGGGCCTCCATTCAATCTCCTATAAAACACATGAATATCAACCTCTACAATTTTACCCAGCTAATCAACACTGTAACACACCCCTCAAAAAACATCTCTAATGGCAGTATTCTAGACTGGATTTTAGTCTCTCATCCCCACTACTTCCCTAATAGTGGCACTCTCCCTGATCCCCTCAGCGACCACTTACCCATCTTCACTCATCGACTCACTTCACTCCTGCAACGCTCCCATAATTATATCACAATTCGTAACCAAAAAAAATGTAATCCAACAACCTTCTCAAACTCTCTAAAAGCAATTAACTGGAATTGTCTAAAAACATTATCTCTAGACAATGCAGTGGCCCAGTTTAACTCTATATTCCTAAAACTACTGGACTTTCTCGCTCCCTTAAGGACTAAGAGAATTAAAACTAAAACTGCCCCTTGGCTAAGCAAAGACACACTAGCCTCTATGAGGCACAGAGACAAAGTCTGGGCACATTACCTGAAAAACAAATCCCCCCTAGTCCACAATGAATATAAAATACTTTGAAACAAGGTAAAAAAGCTCATAATCTCCGACCGACAGAATTACTTTTCCACACTTCAAAACAATAACAAATCAAACCCTCAGAAATTCTGGAAGGGTATCTCTACTCTACTTAACCCCAGCAAACCAGATACCCCTACCCCTGACCCTAACGCTCCTGACCAAGACCTAGCCACCCAATTTAACTCTTTTTTCATTGATTCCATTTCCAAATTAACATCATCTTTCTCTAACACTACTACATTATCCAAAGCTCCCTTACCATCCCCATCCATCTCTCTACCCTACTCTGCTACTTCTTCCTCATTCCCATCTACCATCTCCCATCCGTCCTCTCCTTCTCCTACTCCTACTTCTCCATCACCTTCTTCTGCCCCTAATTCCCCCTCTTCAAACTCTCCTTTCTTCTCATTTAAACCTATACCCACTTCCACTATAAAGAAACTCCTTATGAAACTGAAGCCATGCACCAATGCCCCTGACAACATTCCTTCTTACTTTCTTAGCAAAGCTGCAGAAGCAATTGCTTACCCTATTAGTATCTTAATCAACCGCTCTATACAAGAATGTATAGTACCCCAAGTTTGGAAAAGGGCCTTTATCATACCTTTACATAAAGGTGGCAACAACAACGTTACTAATTTCCGCCCCATCGCTATTCTGTCTCCCATCTCTAAACTCCTAGAAAAGTGTATCCAACTTCAACTCCTTCCACATCTCCTAGATAATCACCTACTAACCCCCACACAGCATGGATTCAGACCACATCATAGCACTATGACCGCCCTCCTCTCTTTCCTTGAAACTGTAAACAAAGCCCGCGATTCTGGCCAATTTGTTTCTACCCTACTTCTCGACCTCTCTAAGGCCTATAACACTATTTCTCACAGCCTGCTACTAACTAAACTTTCAAAACTTAACCTATCTCCTTCTTCCATAAACTGTTTTTCTAGCTACTTATCTAACAGATCTCAAGCAGTTAAATGGAAAACAGCCACCTCCTCCTT
Organism: Protopterus annectens; assembly: GCF_019279795.1. Classification (NCBI taxonomy): domain Eukaryota; kingdom Metazoa; phylum Chordata; order Ceratodontiformes; family Protopteridae; genus Protopterus; species Protopterus annectens. The sequence continues at coordinate 1,868,800,950 of NC_056732.1, forward strand.
TCTAAATACTCCTACTGGGGTACCCCAGGGCTCTATACTGGGTCCCCTTCTCTTCAATATATTTATAAATGATTTCCACAACTCCATTCCATTATCAGACATCATCCAATATGCCGACGACTCCACTATTATCTGCGCTGCCACCTCTATCCCCTCACTCCAAAAACTGACTCAAGATGCTTTTACAACAACTGAGCAATGGATGAAATGGAATCACCTAGCACTCAATGCTTCTAAAACCAAATTAATATTATTTACCCCATCTAAGACAACTCCTGTCAACATAAGCACATTCCTTATCTCTAGTCAAAATAATCTACCCCTGGAACTGGTGTCCGAGACCAAGTTACTCGGGGTCCAAATTGACAACCAGCTCAAATTTAACTCCCACCTACAGTTAAATATCAAGAAAACCCACCAAAAACTGGGTATGCTTTATCGACAAAATCACTACCTTACACCTGCTACTAAAATCACACTCTCAACCTCATTTCTTATTCCCTCCCTTCTCTATGGAGCTCCACTCCTTACTAATCTACAGACCTCACTAAAACACAACTTTCCTCTTGCTACAACAAAATTGCAAAGTTTGCCACCAACCTCAGGTCCTCCACCCACCACTGTTCCTCTCTGCAAAACTAAATTGGCTAGAGCTACCCAGTCATCTCACATACACTCAACTAAATCTCATGCATAAGCTCATTTTCAATCCCTCCCTCTGTCCCTCCCTTTCATCAACCTTCAAGATACACACTCCTGCTAGAGTTTTAAGGTCCAACAATCAAAATCTACTAGAGGTATATAAACCAAATCGTCCCCAGGCAAAAATCTTCTTTCCTATGGCCTTGCACGTCTTTGGAACTCCCTGCCTCCTTCCATTCGCACCACCCCCAACCATTTCATATTTAAAAGATCTCTTCACTCATATCTAATATCCCAATGGGAATGCTCTTGCTCCCACCCCACATAACTAACACTTGCAAAGTCATCTTCCTTCTTCCTTTGTTTCCTCCTGCAAATTTCCTTACTTTCCTTATACTAGGCCACACTTCCTTCTATTGTGTCCCTAATACATTACTACTCCTCAATTCTTTGTGCATTCTTCCTAATATGTTATTATTCCTCAGTATAATCACAAATTGCTTCCAGATATGTTGTTATTTCTCAGTACTTTAGTACTACTTTTCCCTATAGTTTGTATTACCCATTATTCTCATCACCATACTGTATTCAGTCTAGTTCTTTCTGTAGTATTATTAGCAAAATTGTTTTTCTTGTATCTGTATAATTGTACAATTTGTGTATATATTAATAATTATCTACTGTAACCTATGTACTGGAGCTTTTCTCCCCAGGACTCCATTGAAAACGGGTTATTTTGGCCCAGTGGACTATCCTGGCTAACCAACTGCAAATAAAATAAAAAAAAAAAATAAAAATAAAATAAATAAATAAAACTTCCTCACTGCTAAAAAGAGATTGACTACAGCTGTAATTTCCAGGATTTGCTACAGTTCTTACTGCATTCCAAATAAAAAAAAAATATATATATATATATATATATATATATATATATATATATGTGTGTGTGTGTGTGTTGTACAGTTATTTGGACCTATAAGGGCACACTTTCTTAACTCTGGCTTTGTGGATGTGTTTATTAGTGTTATAGCGCCTACATCAGTTATACACATTTCTCCTCTTGTCTACATTGCTTTTCCTGTTCTTTTATCTCCCCCCCGCAAGACTGACCCTAATGACTCCTTTAGCTGCACCTAAATGGCCCATTTATTCTGCGGTAGTTGGAGCCAGGAATCCTTAGCTAAGGCAAGAGTCCTATGGCTCATTTGTTCCTGCAAGGGAATCCCCAATTACCTCATCTTCTCAGAAGCAAAAGTCAGATGGTAGACACTAGGATTGCTTGCTGGTCCTGTGGGGTGGCCTGCCCTCTCCCCTGGTGCAGCACCTCTCTCCAATCTGTTGTCAGTTCCAAGCTCCATTCTATGTTTCCCTTCAAAGGAAGCATGTCCCAGCATGCTAAATCCCCTCTTGCTTACTGTGTGAATAGCAAAGGCATTGCAAAAGCTCACTAGGGTTGAGCTTCACAAGTAGAGCCCCAAGTGTTTCTTCTAGGTGTCAAGCATTTGTTAAAGCAGAGCCACCATCCTCCCTACAATAAGGGAGAGCTGAAAGTGACCTCTCACTCAAATCCTTCTTTGCCACTTCCTACATGCACCCAAGGTGCTATGTGAACTCTGGCTGCCTGTGACAAAGTCAAGCTTTATATTTCTATAACACAAAGCTGACTTTCCATTATGTATTTATTTATTCATTCATTCCTTCCATTTGTCTACCAGGATAATCTGACTGTCTAAAGCTTCTTTTCAACAGAGTCCTGACCAGAAAAGTTCCAGAAAATGTATCAAAAGAAGCACTTATAGACAAAAATAGATCAAAAATAGCATTTACATTTTGTAATTAAAAACTTGCAGTAAAAATGATTTTAGCAAAAGCCAGTAGTAGTGCATATACCGGCACTTAAAATAGTAAAGTAGATCTTTAGAAGAAGAAGAACTTACTCTATTATTGACTTATTGACATTTCATTACCACTTCTATGAACCTATGAACCTATGAAACTATGAACGTCCGACTTGGTAAAAGCCCATTTTCTGCAGAGGCTGGAGGATAAAAGCTCCAAAGAATCACAATACATTTTAAAAACAGTAATTTTGTAATCTTTAAAAATAATATAAAAACTGCAATTTAAATAATACAATTATTGCAAGAAAAGGAAAGACCATATACATTATTTGTAGCAGTGTGCAGAGTATAGGAGAGAACTGTGGTGGATATGAACATGAGAAGCAAGACACAAAATGAGCAGTTAAAATTTGTGGTTTTCTGAAGAAAGTTAGAAAAGCAGTTTGAATGAGATTGGTTCATAGGTTCATAGGAGGTTACTAGAGTAGAGGCCTTAGACCCTTTACAACCCAAGCTAGGTTATCCCCAATTTGTTCTTTTTGGGTAGTTCATAGAACAAATTTATGAACAGACTACATCAGTTATTGACACCAGCTACCCCTGTCCACGAGGGATATGGGTACCACCCCAGGGACAAATTTGCAGTCTCCCATCCAATTATCTAGGTTGGGTTTGAATAGGGTTAGTGAGGAACTCTGTTTTATGTGAATAGGATGTCTATTCCAGAGAAGCAGCAGTCTCTAGGAAACATCTCTCTCTCTCTCCAGAATGTTTTGTTAATGTCATAGGCTAGGTTGCAATCCCTAGAGCAAGTGACTTTTGTTCCATTTGACTGGTGGATATGCATCATTTCCATTAGGGCAGCCTCAGAGATTGCCCTATAGGTCAGGCACAGGTTACCTCTCAGCACCCTATAAGATACAGAGTAAAGTGACAGGACATTCAGCCTGTCCATGTAGGTCATGGTTTGGAGACCCTGTATTTTCTTAGTCAGAAACCTCTGAGGTCTCTCCAGCTGCAGAAGGTGTGTGGTGAGATGCATGAAAAATGATGCATTATACTCTGTTAGTGGTCTGATGAGGGTTGGGCACAGTGCAGTTGTAACATCCCTTGACCTGGTTGCTATGTTCTTGCTTGTGAGGTGTGTTAGGTAAAAGGCTTTCCTTACCACTGTGGCAACTTGGCAATTGTTCAGATTGCTATCAACCTGTGTTCTCAAGTCTTGCACCACTGGGTTTGAACTCAAGTGGGTGCTGTCAGTACTGTAATTTGTAGGGAATTCCATTTTGCCAAAAGGAATAATAATGCATTTTTTCAGGTTTACTTTTAGACCATAGCTTTGGCATTGATCGTTCCTGTGTGTAAGCCCTTGTTGAAATATGTTAACATTGTTGGGGGACTCCATGATTTCTCCCAGTTTGCAATCATCACTGAACTTGGTGAGACAGATGCCATCTACTTTGGCTGGACTTCTGAGAAATATCTGCCAAACAGTAAGGGGCCCAGCACAGACCCTTGTGGTACTCCACTGGTGACGGGTCTACTGGTGGAGGTGGAGTCACCAATGTGGACAGAGTATATTCTGTTGTTGAGCCAATTGGCTACCTATCTAGTAATGTAAGGGTTAATCCCCATCTGGGACTGTTTCTCAATGATTCCAGAGTGGGGGGGGGGGGTTGTGTCAAAAGCCTTGACAAGGTTGAGATAGGCTTTGTGTGTCTTATCTTCATCCATGGCTTTGGTGACATTCTCAAAGTCTACTGGATTTAATAAGCATGATCTACCATTAAAGAAGCCAAACTGGGTTGGATTCAGTGTTTGAAGGTTGCCTATATCCTTGTAGATAAGGTCCATGATAATTCTTTCAATGGCCTTGCAGATGAGGCTGGCAAGACTTATGGGTCTGTAGTTCCCAGGGTCATTTGATGGCCCCCTTTGTGCAGGGGGATTACTGTTACTGTTCACCATTCTGCAGGAATATAGCTAGTTCTCAAGCCATGATTAAAGGGAATGCCAAGTGGGTCCACTAGGTCTTGTTTCAGATTGTTTAATAAACAGCCATCTTGTCCAATTCAGGCTGTGTTTTTGGCCATGGCTAGCACACAGGTGATCTGTTCTCTAGAGATACAAGGCAGATGGCTGGTATGACGTAGGCAGTGGGATATGGTAGGTAGGGATGGGGGTGATGTTTGCACTGAATCTGTCAGCTAGCAGATTGCTGATATCTTCCACTGTAGTATGCATGATCCCATACACAACCAGTTTGGCACAAAGCTGGGCATTCCCTTTTAGACTACAGACATAGTTAAAGGATGCTTTATGATTATCTTTGGCTAGGGATGTGATTTTAGTTTAATAATTTGCTTTAAGACTTGACAACATTTCTGATTTTCTTGCTTAGGTTTAGGAGGGAGCACCTCCTCTGCAGAGTGATATCCCTCTTGCTTTTGGACAACAGTTTCTTCCTCTTTTTATATAATCGGTTTATATTTGCAGTCTACCACGAGGGTTTGTTTTTATGGGAAGGCCTGATTTTGATCTGGTCAGCTAATGCAGACAGCTGGGAGGGGAAGATAAAGAAGAAGGAGTCTGAGGAGTGTAAAGTAAGAGAAATCTTAGGACGATGTAGAAATGATTAAGGTAGAAGGTGACAGAGTGGAAGAAGTAGGGATTTTAGTGCAAAGGCTGGAAAGGAAAGAAGATGAAGTAGTGGGTAGTGTGATTAAAAGGAAAAGGAAATAAACACGTGCAGGTAATGGGCTAATAAAAAGTAAAGCTGGACAAATGATTACATTTAGCTCATATAGATAAAAGGAGGTTTGGGGTAGGTAAGGGGTAGTAATAAATGAGTGCAGGTAATGGGTGTAATAAAAAGTAAAGCTGGACAAATTATTACATTTAGCTCATATAGATAAAAGGAGGTTTAGGGTAGGTAAGGGGGTGTAATAAATGACTGCAGGTAATGCCTCTAATAAAAAGTAAAGCTGGAAAAATTATTACATTTAGCTCATATAGATAAAAGGAGGTTTGGGGTAGGTAAGGGGTAGTAATAAATGAGTGCAGGTAATGGGGCCTAATAAAAAGTAAAGCTGGACAAATGATTACATTTAGCTCATATAGATAAAAGGAGGTTTGGGGTAGGTAAGGGGTAGTAATAAATGAGTGCAGGTAATGGGCTAATAAAAAGTAAAGCTGGACAAATGATTGCATTTAGCTCATATAGATAAAAGGAGGTTTGGGGTAGGTAAGGGGTAGTAATAAATGAGTGCAGGTAATGGGCTAATAAAAAGTAAAGCTGGACAAGGCCGTGTCCAATCTGGAATTAATGGACATGCTCCACCTGAGAAAATCCAAATCCACGAGAGCCACGAGAGCAAGAGATTTGAACCTCAACACATAAATAAATAGGACATGCTGGAGGGACAGATTCATAGCCCAGAGGCTCCCTACACTCTGGAACAGAATCCCAGTCCATGTTAGGCAGAGCCCCTCACTGACTCTCTTCAAGAGAAATCTTGACGAGTGGATGGGAGATCGTAGGTTTACCCCGGGGGTCATCTCTGTGTCACTACTAGACAGAGGCAGAGTAAACTAAACCCTAATTGGGCACAGTATTATCATTCCAAGGGGTGACGGAAGCCACACACACTCTGGCTGGGCTTATAAATGCCCTAGGGCAGATAGCCAAGTACGAACCTATGAACCTATGAACCTATGGACAGATGATTACATTTAGCTCATATAGATAAAAGGATGTTTGGGGTAGGTAAGGGGGTAGTAATAAATGAGTGCAGGTAATGGGGCCTAATAAAAAGTAAAGCTGGACAAATTATTACATTTAGCTCATATAGATAAAAGGAGGTTTGGGGTAGGTAAGGGGGTAGTAATAAATGAGTGCAGGTAATGGGCGTAATAAAAAGTAAAGCTGGACAAATGATTACATTTAGCTCATATAGATAAAAGGATGTTTGGGGTAGGTAAGGGGGTGTAATAAATGAGTACAGGTAATGGGCTAATAAAAAGTAAAACTGGACAAATTATTACATTTAGCTCATATAGATAAAAGGAGGTTTGGGGCAGGTAAGGGGGTAGTAATAAATAAGTACATGTAATGGGCGTAATAGGTTCATAGGCTGGTTCATAGGTTTGTACTAGGCTATCAGCCATAGGGCCTATACAAGCCTAGCCATAACAATTCCCTGGATATTTTTTCCCACAATATGTACTCCCCTGGACTCCTGTCTAGCAGGGTGACTGATATGGTCCCTGAGGTGACTTTCCTCTCTCCCATCCAACTGTCAAGGTTCCTTTTGAAGAGGGCCAAGGAGGCACTCTGCTTGACATGTGTAGGTTCATAGGTTCATACTAGGCTATCTGCCCTAGGGCATTTATAAGCCTAGCCAGAGTGTGTTTGGCTTTCGCCACCCAATTTAAATGAGTTTTACTATGCCCTTTTTCAAGGTTAGTTTACTGTGCCTCTGTCTAGCAGTGACACAGAAGTGATCCCTGGGGTAAACCTGCTATCTCCCATCCACTCGTCAAGATTCCTCTTGAAGAGAGTCAGTGAGGGACTCTGCCTAACGTGGACTGGGATTCTATTCCAGAGTGAAGGGAGCCTCTGGGTTATGAATCTGTCCCACCAGCATGTCCTATTTATTTCTGTGCTGAGGTTCAAGTGCCTTGAGTGCGTAGCTCGAAGGGATTTGGATTTTCTGAGGTGAAGCATGTCCATTATTTCTGGGTTGGACATGGCTTTATATGTCAGGCATAGATCGCCTCTAAGTAGGTGGTATGCAACTGAGTATAGCTGGAGTTTCTTTAACCGAGCAGCATATGGCATCTGTTTGAGCCCCTTAATCCTCTTGGTGAGGTACTTTTGGGGTCTTTCTAGTTGCTGCAAGTGTCGGGTAAGGTATATCCCGAATGGGGCATTGTATTCAATTATGGGCCTGATGAGGGATGAGTAAAGGGGCACAATGACCTCCCTTGATCTAGATGTGAATCCCTTCATTATAAGGTGGGCTGTATAGAAGATTTTTCTAACCACTTTGGCCAGGTGGTTGTCAAAGGAGAGATTGCTATCAACTTGGGTCTCCAGGTCCCTAATTACTTCTTCCGTACTTAATGGATTTCCACCTATGTGGTAATTTGTGGGCACTTTGTTTTTGCCAAAGGGGGATGACTATACACTTTTTTGCGTTTAGCTTAAGGCCATGGCTCTGGCACCAGTTATCTGTCTCAATGAGACCCTTTTGGAGGATGCTTGTGTCAGCTGGAGAGTCGATTATGGTGCCCAGTTTGCAGTCATCTGCGAACTTGGTCAGCCATAGTCCTCCCGTGTTGGCCTGTACCTCCGAAAAATATATAACGAACAAGAGAGGTCCCAGGACTGAGCCTTGTGGGACGCCGCTTGTAACTGGTTTGGAGTCTGACATGGCTCCAGCAATTCTGACCATGTGGGTTCTGTGCTTGAGCCAGTTTGCAACCCATCTTATGACATACAGGTTTATATTTAAGCTGGAGAGCTTATCTATGATGCCCGAGTGGGGTATTGTATCGAAGGCTTTTGCGAGGTCCAGATAGGCTGTGTGGACCACCTTCCCCTTGTCAATGGCCTTGGTGACTGTTTCAAAGAAATCGACCAGGTTCAAAAGGCAGGATCTGCCTTTAACAAAGCCGAATTGGGTAGGATCCAGTGTCTGTAGGTCCCCAATATCTTTATTTATGAGTTCCATGATGATCCTCTCCATAGCTTTGCAGACCAGGCTAGTCAGGCTTATGGGGCGGTAGTTTCCAGGGTCCGTTGAGGCACCACCTTTGTGGAGAGGGACCACTGTTGCTGTACGCCACTCTTTGGGCACATATCCTGTAGTAAGTAAGTAAGTAATAAGGAATCAAGTGTATTGGACAAGCTAGGGAAGCATGCATAGGTGTCGAACACATTTCCTATGCAGAAATCAGACTATATTATGCACATGGTCGATTTTAAGCATGACACCTCAGAGGAAATGCATCTTAATACTGAAGAGTTACTGAATGGGTTCATAAATACATAAATACAAGCTGCCGTACCAGTCCTCAGTTGCCTCATACATGGTGGAACTCATTTTACACATTCTCTGTAATGCTGCAGAAGGGATGGCCATAGGTGCAGTATCCAGCATCTGAGCCCAGTTCTGAAAATGTGTGTTTGAGCCTAACATCATTTTACTGACCACAGTGCACCGGTCTTATAGCTGAAAACCACTTTCACTGAACAGGAGGTGTTATCCTTTCTCCAGTGTTCTGCAATTGTAAAGCTGGTATAAATAAGTTAGAAAAGTGTGAGGTTCTCCCCCACACAGGGGGTTCAGGGGGCTTGCCGCTGAAAAAACAACCTTAAATTCCCATTTGCTTAAAGCGGCTTTCAGTGATTTTTTTTTTCATTTTTTTTTCCAGGGGGAAAAAAACATTTAGAGAAGAATCCTTAATATATTTAATTGATTTTATATGATAATATTGTGTAAACGATTATAACTTATGTATTTGTCTTATGTGGATGGGATATGGGGTACTTTGTCCTTTAAGAAAACAGTCTAACTTGTTTTTAATTGATTTAATTGTTTACTTATTAGTTCAATTGGATGATTTTTAGTATTTAAGAAGGTGCATTTTGGTTTGTGAATTGTTCTGATGATGTCCCAAGTGATGGTTGGGGCGAAAGAGCTTTAACTTATGTTCAAGTTTTTTCTTGGACTTGCTCACCTGGTTCCTATGTAGATTTAGCCGAGTATGAAACTTATTGTGTGAATTTTACCAGAGCCAAGTTGTTTTTTATGTAATCCAACCTTGGCAGAATCAGGTGTATTTACAATGCTGTTCAGTTGTGGCTGATCTTGATCAACAAGTGGCATAAGGCTATAGAACATAGCTGTCTGATTTTGTGTCACATCATTTTCTTGATTGACAGTGTTACCAGCATGTCCGGTGACTCATACCTCTTAAGTGTACGGATTTTCGCAGAATGTCCAGATTTTTGCCTCATGTTTTATTCTGTTCCTCATAAAATCTGTGCTTTTCTGATGAATTACTGGAATGATCTGAGGGCTGAAGTCATTAAATAATGACATACATTTCAGTTTCAGACTTCAAATCCTTCAGAAAATGTACTGTATGTTAAAACAAATCCTATTACACTAGCAACTTTCTAAGTTTATGAGTAATATTTAAAATATGTCCCTATGTTTGGGTCTTTGTCCCCCATTTTGTCAGTCTTTGTCCAGATTTCTTGCACTGAGAGTTTGAGAGGTATGCCGGTGACTTCAATTTGGACACAATCTAATGGAAACTGTCCTGATTGGTCCATACTACATTGCAGCATTTTCATTAGCTGATTAATGATTTTAAACTCAGTTATAGAAGAATAACCCTTGCCTGCAGCAGATGTAGCTCCAGTTCTTGTATATGTACGGCTGTCAAACAGATAAAAATCGACGGTTTTCATTGATCATTCATTTCAATACTAATCTTGCAAAGCATCATGAGTCAATAATATTGCTGCAGTCGTATAGAGAAAAGAAAGACATCAGGACTGCATTAAAGAAGCTACATGTGTTCCAGAGATGTCCCTTAAAAAATTGTGGGTGATCAGCAAAGTCTAGATGGAGTGTTTTTCCAAACGCTTGGTTAATTGGCTAATTGTTAGGGAAGTCATTCTTGAGTATCTCTTTGACCAGCGAAAACCTTGGCCCATCACCAACAGTTACTTTGTAACAGCAATTTCCCACAAGAAGAACTTTTGTTACACTGTTTCAAGTTCATTCATAAGGTTATACAATTTTTAAGTGCAGCAGCTAGGCACATAGCAACACATTGACTGCCGTCCTAAATATTAAAGAAAGTAATGCCTTGAATCACAGTTTCATGTAAAACTTTAACATCATTTTTAAAATCCTTCCAAGAATGTGATGTGGAGTTATCAATTTGCATGTGTATTTGGATCAGGCGACAAAGTTGCTGGGCATTAAACCACCGAGTCATGTCAATTTGTACATCTGCATATTATTCACTTTGAGCCAAATCAGAGCTGCTAGTATTTTATCAAGCTCCACTTTTAATTCATGAACTATTTTTATGTCATCTAAATGAGATCCATGCAGCATTCATTTGGAGGTCGAGGAAGTGAACAGGAACTTCATAAACATCCTAGTAGAAATGAATTACCTGTCCATTTAGAGCTGGCTGATCCCAGTATCTGGGTCATTGTGAATGACCTAAGTTAATGATGTTCTGATACACAGATCCTGGAGCTCAAATGATACTCATAGATAGTGAGGTCCTTGAGGACATCTGGAACAATCCCTGGATCCATCTTCTTCCAAAATGCATTGGCTGGAGCTTGATGACATCTAATGCTGGTCAGATGTGTTTTATGTCGACCACAAGTAAAACGCAGAGATTTGGCTAATATTTCAGATGGTTGATATTGTAATGCACGAGGACTTTATGAAACCTTGCTGATGTTTTGCACGTGAAAAAGATACAACAGTTTTCTACACATCATACATAAAACTTTGGGAAATGTCCAGATTCAGTTAATGTACTAAGTATGATTCGTGAGCCTCAGGGGTCTCAAGTTGAACAATTTCTTCCTTACGCTTTTGCTCTGAAACATGTTTAGCAGCTTTCCATTGAATAGCATCTTCTTTGCTTTTGTTTAGTGGACATCAAGCATGGGAGTCACAGGGAGCTACTCTTCAATGGTTGGCTACTTCTAGGGTCTCATTAAGTCTGTGATGACATTTTGCTTGGTGTTGTGCAGCCTGGCAAAGTTAATCATCCTCTACACTTTGGCTTTGTAGATACTGAGCATGAGCTTCATGGTCAGCTGTTCTTCAACAGGCGACTTCTACCAGAACCTCATTAAGTCTGCGCTGATGTTTTGCTTGGCATTCTGCAGCCTTGCAAAGTTTATCATCTTCTACACTTTGGTCAAGTCAGCTACTCTTTGAAGGTTGGCTTCTTCTAGGGTCTTGTCAAGTCTGCGCTGATGTTCTGCTTGGCATTTTGGTGACTTGAGACTCTCTGCTTCCTTCTCATTTAAATTTTCCCACTTTTGACATTTAGCCTGGCAATCCTTTGCTTTTACTATCTCCTTTTCTTCCTGACTTAGAACGTCTCATCATTGTTTTTGGCACTCTCTTGGTAATTGGCTTTTTGTTTTGAGTTTTTTGGCCATTGTGGAGTACAAACTAAGTCATTTCTTTCAATAATAAACAGTGACTGAAGTCACCAGAGAAACTGTCTTTGTCAAGAAACTGTGTAGTTTACTGGAATATTATTAATGTGAACAAAGTAGCAGTAATTCAGAGTAAGCCCCACTGAAAGGAACTTGACAGACCCACAGGTGTGTGTGTGTGTGTGTGTGTGTGTGTGTGTGTGTGTGTGTGTGTCTGTGCCTGTGTGTGTCCATGTGTGTGCATGTGTGTGTGTGTCTGTGTGTGTGCGTGTGTGTGTGTCCATATGTGTGCACGTATGTGTGTGTGTGTGTGTGTGTCTGCACGTGTGTATGTGTTTGTGTGTGTGTGTCTGCACATGTGTATGTGTTTGTGTGTGTGTGTGTGTGTGTGTGTGCGTGTGTGTGTGTGTGTGTGTGTGCGTGTGTGCATGTGTGCGTGTGTGTGTGTGTGTGTGTGTGTCTGCACGTGTGTATGCACGTGTGTGTGTGTGTGTGTGTGTGTGTGTGTGTGTATGTGTGTGTGTGTGTGTGTGTGTGTGTGTGTGTGTGTGTGTGTGTGTGCATGTGTGTGTTTGTGTGCATGTGCATGTGTAATTTCTTTTTGTTTATACCATAACTCTTCATCATACCTCATGACATACATGTTTCTCTCAATATACTTCATAAACTTTCCAAAAAGATGTAAAATTTCCTTTTTTCTTTCAAGAAAAATCTCTTTTTTTATTCTTATAATAGTAATATAATATTCTCTTTTTTCTTCCTACCTTCCTACCTTTAATAATCTCTCTCATTTTTCTATTTAATATATTTTCTTTCTCTTGGCTCCATTCGTTTCTTTCTATTTTTATTTATATCTTTTTCTATGTGGCTTCATATAAAATTCCACCAATAAGTCAGATTTCTGTAAGAAGGTTTCACTAACAAATATTTATCCCACAAACCCTTTCTTTCATTTTTCATACTTTCCATTATCTACAACATTTCCTGTAAATGTTTTTTAAACCTCTCATAGGTTCATGGGTTGGTACTAGGCTGTCGGTCCTAGGGCCTATACAAACCTAGCCATAACAATTCCCTGGATATTTCTTCCCAGAATATTTACTTCTCTGGGCCCCTGTCTAGCAGGGTGACTGACATGATCCCCGGGGTGAATTTCCTATCTCCCATCCAATCATCAAGGTTCCTTTTGAACGGGGCCAATGAGGCGCTCTGCTTAATATGTATGGGCAGTCTATTCCACAGTCTGGGGAGTCTCTGGGTCAGGAATCTATCCCTCCAGCATGTTTTGTTTATTGTGATGACAAGGTTTAGATCCCTGGAGCGTGTGGCTCTGAGGGATTGGGATTTCTTTAAGGGGAGCATGTCCAATAAGTTAGTACTAGGCTAACTGCCCTTGTGGGCCATTTGAGCCCAGCCAATTATCCCATGTGAGAATCAGACCCTGCACCTTGTGTTTGCAAAACAAACACCTTAACCATTATGCCAACCTCCCCTAAATCTTCCTTTTCTGCTATTCTTACCCATACTGCATTATAATCAGAGATGTCATATACAAAACAGACACCCCTGGTGTGCTCATTTAGCCTTTTATATCACTTTATGAACTCTTTATTGAACAGAAAAACAAACCTCAGCATCAAAAGTTCATTTCCATTTAAACACAGTGTTTTACCGATTCAGACAGACAACAAATTATGCAAAGGAAATATTACTCGAAACAATGCTGTAAAAATTGTGCCACTACCTCCCACTTAAAAGCAGGTGCAAGTCTCTGGTGACTGAATTTGCAATGGTAGCAGCAGGTGTGACTGTCTGGTGAGCATGTTTGGAACATTAACAGCAGGTGCGACTCATCTGCTGTGTGTGTGTGTGTGTGTGTGTGTGTGTGTGTGTGTGTGTGTGTGTGTGTGTGTGTGTGTGTGTGTGTGTGTGTGTGTGTCATACCTTTCAACTGTCCAGATTTTCACAGAATGTCCAGATTTTTAGCTCATATTTTTCTTCTGTTCCTCATAAAATTTTTCGCTCTCTGGGTATTTGTGGCAAATCAGCAAGGATTGAATCCACTAAATAATGACAGACCTTTAAGCTTTAGACTTCATATTCTTCAGAAAATGCATGCAACCTTTTATTCCAGCAGCTTTCTAAGTTTATGAGTGCAATACTTAAAATGTGCCCCTATGTTTGGGACTTTGACCCCCTATTATTTTTGGCTTTGTCCAGATTTTTTGTGCCAAGAGATTGAGAGCTTTTGTTTGACTTTATGCACAAGCTCCACCTGTAGGTTAGACTGGAATAATATGTTATTTTGTTTTGGCTAATCAGGGAACAGCTCTACCTGCATGTCAGATTAGAAATTGCATGTATTTAGCTTTTCATATGTTCATAGGTAGGTACTAGGCTACTGGCCCTAGGGCCTATACAAGCCTAGCCAAAAAGGTACCCTGGCTTTCGCCATCCAAGAAAATGATTTTCCTGTGCTCCTGTTGATTAGAGCCACAGAGGTGATCCCTGGGGTGAATTTCCTATTTTCCATCCAATCGTCAAGATTTTTCTTGAAAAGTGCTAATGAGGAGCTTTATTTGATATAGATAGGTAGTTTGTTCCAGAGTATGGGAAGTCTCTGGGACAGGAATCTATCCCTCCAGCATGTTCTGTTTATTGTGGTGACAAGGTTTAGGTCCTTAGAGCTTGTAGCTAGGAGGGATTGGGATTTCTTTAAGTGGAGCATGTCCAACAGTTCTGGGTTTGACATAGCTTTGTATGTTAGGCAGAGATCACCTCTGAGTAGGCGATATGTGACGGAGTAAAGCTGGAGTTTTTTTAAGATGGTCTGCGTAGGACATCTGTTTGAGGCCAGTAATCCTCTTTGTGAGGTATTTCTGCGGCCTATCCAGTTGTTGTAGATGTCTTGTGAGGTACATACCAAAAGGGGTGTTGTACTCTACAATGGGTCTAATGAGTAATGAGTAGAGGGGAACAATGACCTCTTTTTTCCTGGATGACAAACCTTCTGTGATGAGGTGTGCCATGTAGAAGGATTTTCTGACTACTGTGTCGATGTGATTATCAAAGGAGAGACTACTGTCCACCTGTGTCTCAAGGTCTCTTATCACACTTTTGGTGTTAAGTAGACTGCCACCTATGTGGTAGCTCATGGGTACAGAGTTTTTACCAAAGGGGATGACAATGAACTTTTTGGCATTGAGCTTAAGGTCATGGCTTTGACACCAGGCATCTGTCTCAGTGAGGCCCTTTTGTCCACATCATTAGGAGATTCAGTTATGGCTCCTATTTTGCAGTCATCTGTGAACTACATTAGCCAATGACCTTCTGTGTTAGCCTGTACTTCAAAGAAGTAGATACCAAACAGGAGAGGACCCAGGCCTGAACCCTGTGGTACTCCACTTGTCACTGGTCTGAAGTCGGATTTGGAGTCTGCCACTTTCACAGTGTGGGTTCTGTCAGTGAGCCAGTTGGCAACCCATCTTGTGACATAGGGATTTATACCTAGTTTAGTGAGTTTATCTATAATTCCAGAGTGGGGGATGGTGTCAAAAGCCTTAGCGAGATCTAGATAGGCTGTGTGAACCACCTCACCCTCACATACGGCTTTGGTGACTGCTTCAAAGAAGTCAATCAAGTTTAGGAGACATGATCTGCTTTTTACAAACCCGAACTGTGAGGGGTCCAGAGTTTGGAGATTACCAATGTCTTTGTTTATAAGTTCCATGATGATACATTCCATGGCCTTGCAGACCAGGCTAGTCAGGCTAATGGGGCGGTAGTTACCAGGGTCCATGGTGGCTCCCCCTTGTAGAGTGAGATAACCATTGCTGTGTGCCATTCAGCAGGCACAAAGCCTGAGGTGAGGCTATGACTGAACATGATACTTAGGTGGGGTGCCAGTTCGTTCTGTAGTTCGTGTAGAACGCAGCCTGGGATGTTGTCTGGTCCCATGGATGCTGTGTTCTTAGCTTTGGAGAGTGTGTTTTTTTACCTGTGCAGCCGTGATTACAGGAACTTTGCATTCTTCCGGTATAGAGATGGGCTCTTTAGGGTGAGAGGGGGGTAAAGTTAGCCCAACTGGCTTTAACATTGTACAGCAACTCTACACATCAAATTGCAATTGACAAGGAATGTTTTTTGCTTCAGTAATCTTCAGTAAACTAATGTTTATTAATATAAGAACAAACATCTACCATACACAGATAGGCTAAAGGCCCTGTCCCTCTATTCAGTCTCCTACAGCCTCCTCAGAGGTGACCTCTGTCTGGCATACAAAGCAATCTCAAACCCCACCTTGATGGGACTGCTGCATATCCGCATGTCTAGCTCCACTCGAGTGACCCACATGAGTGGCCTCAACCTGGTCTGTGACATCAATAGGACTTGTTGGCAGGACAGATTTGTGTCCCAGAAACTTCCCCTTCTGTGGAATAGACTCCCATTCCACATCAAACAAAGTACCTCATTAACACTTTTTAAGCTCAACCTGGATAACTGGATGGAGAACAGAAAATACACCCCTGGGATTCCACCTGTGTCTCTGCTAGACAGGGGCATTAGGTGCTGACTTGTTGGAACATGGGCTAAATTCTTGGCTAGGCTTGTAAGGGCCTCAGGGGCAATAGCCTAGTAACTTCCTATGATCCTATTTTGTTCTGTAGACCATACACAGTGATTAACTAGATGCATTTGTACAATAATGGTAGGATGATGGAACGTTGAAGGTTTGTGTAAAGTGGTATGTTTCAAGGGTATAACATTCAAAGTTTTAAACACAAAAACAGAGGGTAAAGAAAATTTGATTTTGAATGGAATTTGCTTCCCTGTATTAGACCATGGTGTATTAGTCTGCCCATGTTTGAGCGTAAACTAAACTGGATTGCTACAGAGAAAGCTGGCACTTGCTATGCATCTGGGAATGTTTTAAGGGAATAACACCTAAAAAGGCAGTAATGAATTAAGTTTCCACTGTCTTCCCAGTTCAAAGGATGTTATCAGTGTCAATGCTTTTAGTGTGAAGGGGGAGTGGACATCAGATTTGTTGGTGAATTCACAGTATAAAAGTAAGTCTTGCAATAGTACAGTGCATCCCAGTGTGTGTGTGTGTGTGTGTGTGTGTGTGTGTGTGTGTGTGTGTGTGTGTGTGTGTGTGTGTGTGTGTGTGTGTGTGTGTGTGTGTGTGTGTGTGTGTGTGTGTGCATGTGTGTGAGTTAGGGAGATGCAACTGTGTGTGTCTGTGTTTTTGCTTAAGGCCGCTCATAGTGTGTGTGAAGGAAATGATGTAGGGAGATGCAAACCAGTGTGTGTGTGTGTGTGTGTGTGTGTGTGTGTGTGTGTGTGTGTGTGTGTGTGTGTGTGTGTTTGTGTGTGTGTGTGTGTGTGTGTGTGTGTGTGTGTGTGTGTGTGTGTGTGTGTGTGTGTGCACGCATGCATGCATGAGTGTGTGTGTGTGTGTGTGTGTGTGTGTGTGTGTGTGTGTGTGTGTGTGTGTGTGTGTGTGTGTGTGTGCATGCACATGCCTGTATATCTGTATGTTATTCTGAATGCATCTCGTGAGTGAGTGTATGTGTGTTTGTTATCTAACTAATGACAGGGACAATATTTTAAAAGCTAACATATTATCTCTTTGCCATTATTCTAAATAAAAGAATGTAACAGTAAATACGTATCATTCTAAAAGCTGTTTTGTAGGGTATACCAAAAATGACAGTCAAGTTAATTCACAGAATAAAGGGTTTACAGTTACACATTTGGCAAATTAATTTTTTGGGTTGTTTTGTTTAGCAGATATTGTTAAGGCCTTTGTATTATGGTAGTTAAGTGTTGCAATGCATACATAATATCTTGATACAGACAGAGACAAAAACATTCACAGATATTAAATGATGTTTTTCTAGTTTACAGAATGTAAAATTTAAACTAAATACTACATTTTAAAAGTAACAGTACAGTCACAAGTTCAGATCCCATGCAAGGAAAGAGAGCATCATAAATATTATGTGTCATTAAAGCCACAGGCTCAGCTTCTATGTTAAAGGGCAGACAAGTAAATTTCCAGAATTAGATCAGTTCATCTCCAGTAATAAATGTGCATATGTAAATGGTTCAAGACTTTATATATTTCATGCAGAAATTGCAATTTAGTAAGTACACCAGAGGCACAGACTTACATAACTGAGATATGCCATAAAACAGTAAAGATTATTTTAATATTCTTAGTGACAGTTTATGCAGTTGCAGTTCTTACTATTTATCCAAGAAAATTGTACTAAGTAACGATAAATCTTTTCAGCATTTGATAGAACTAAAAAAAAAGAAATGACATCAGCTAAAGAAACGGCTATGTTAAGACAGTGGATAGAAATTTCACACAGAACGGTTTATTAGGACCTGGGGGTCACAGAGTAAATGTAAAAAGTTCAGCAATTAAAATTAGTTTTATAGAGGTGCAGAAATGCAAAAAAAAATGTTGAAATATTTACTTTAGCATGATTTGAGGTTATGACTGGAAAAAATGCCACTGAGGTTTCCATTTGATTAAATAATAAAGTTACAGCCATTCAATTTAACTGCAGTAAATTATCAGTTCAGTTACAGACTCGCAAGAAATTATTTATTATTAACATTAATCTAGTTCATTATAGTGCATTATCAGTTTGCTTACAGACTTATAGGGCAGCAAGCAATGTATCTATTAGTAACATTGGTTTAGTTCAGTATAATACATTATCAGTTTGCCTACATACTTACAGAAATTTATTAGCAGCATATGTTTATTTCATGCAGAAAAATATAAATAAAGTCAGGGCAACAAGCAATGCAATCAGTTTATAAGTGTTAAAGCTGCAAATGTTATTTTGAGGAACTGATACTGCTTTTTAGGGCTTTTTTGAAATAATTATCAGGTTGATTTTGCACTGTAATTGTAAATATAGTCAAAAGCATCAGTAATCCAGTCTTGCACGAGAGATGGGAAAGGGGAGGTTTGGAAGGCCTAAGAAAGAAAGGAACATAGGAAAGAACACTTGAAAACAGCCCACAATACTTCAGCAGTGACTGAGACGATGCACAGTAAGACCTAAACTTGGCAAGAGCTGTGGTGCACAAGCCAAATGTCTACAGAAAAATCTATGTACAATAGATGTGCATTTATGTAAATTAGAGTTAAAGCAATTATGTAAATGTTCACATGTTTTCAGACAATTGTATAACAGTATTAGTTTTCAGTTTATGTTTTTATCTATGTTCAGACAATGTTGACAGAAAAAAGTACAAATAGTTCAATTTCCAGAATATAAAATTTACCTGATTTCAGTTATGCTTTTATCTGTGTTTGGGTAACACTGGCAAAAAATATTCCTTCAGTATTAATTAGTTTCCAGAATATGCACAGCTATTTTAGATGTTCAGTATAAATATGTATGCAAATTTCAGTCAAGATTCAGAATATGACATTCATACTCAGTCATGCATGTTCAGTAGAGTACATTTCAGTCAGATTTCAGAATATAACGTGTGATTTCACATGATTCAGTCACAATCTAAGGGTAAAGTGACAAAATTATTTGTAAACAACATTACTACATCACACCTCACATTATTCAGTTATTAGTTTTATGGGAAAAAGTAACAGAATTATTTGTAACGTGTATTTAAAATGTTATCTAAAAATAAGTAGTAAGTTATTCAATATACTCAAGGCATAACAGGGCAGGCTTAATTTTGTTATTAATTTATAGATTAAAGTGCACTTTACATAATTATTGTACATTAGACGGAAAGTTAAAAGGACACTGACAAAGTATGCAAAAATATAGCTCTGAAATACAGAAAGTATAGGTTTTAGTAAACTATTAGAGCACATAAACATTTATAGAATATTTAAGACACAAATTTATAAGGCAGGCATCTATTACAGTGCATATAAATTAGAAAGGTAAATAACATTGCAAACAACTCTAGTTGAAAATTTACAGACAGAAGCTAATGCAGTATATTACATATTAAGCAGAGCACCAATAAGACACTGTTCAAAAGGAACCTAGATGAGTGGATGGGCACCATAATCTCTTACCAGAGATAGTGCCCACAACCCTGCTGGACATGGGCAGTCATTACTAAATACAATCCTGAGTATTGACTAGAATATCTCTGGTATAACATTGGGATGAAACAGCTAGACTTGAAATGATCTTAAGGTCAATAAACTAGTCACCTCATATGATCCTATAATCCTAGGTGGTAATTATGCCTCAAGACTAGTTATAAAGGTGTCCCTCTAGTGCCAATTTCAGTCAAGTCTTCAGAAAACAGACATCATGCTTGATAGGCTATATAATGAAAAAGGAAATGGACTAAACCATACAACATTTGAAGATTTAAATCTATGGACAACAGGTAAAGGTTTCACTTGTTGTAAGACAGAGACATCATGGCACAATAAAGCAGTAGTTCATAAGGTAGAAAACAAAGGCAATAGCCAGTGTAATTTTGCCATTACAGTACACAGCAATATGGAAAAAATAGGCAGTGTTAACACTCTGTCTAACTTGACTGGATGGAGACTCACAGAGAAATGTAAAGGATGTGTGTGACATTTTCTTCATGCTGTTTCTGTAACAGCAGGGTTGAAAGAATTCCTTGGCATAATCAGTTTAAAAAACAGAATTAAGAGACACTGATTTTCAGAATAATGTGTAGGTTTTAGATACATCACACATAACATCAGAACTTAGACTTAAAAGATTATAAAATTACTATCATCTAGGTATTGTAGTAATTGCTGGAGCAGGTATATGTCCTGCATATGGAGCTGTTCAAACTATTTAAAATTACATAAATTAGTCAACTTGCTGGAGGTATTAGTTGATAGTACCTTTCAGACCATAAAGGGCATCGCTATCTGTCAGGACACATCTGCAGGTTATGAGTGAAGTGGAATAAAGCCAGTATATTCCAATCACATTACAGTAGTTAGTAATACAGATATGAGGTAATTATAAAAGAAGATCCCTGTAAACTTTCATCAGGGACCTCAGGGGGAGCTGTTAAAATAGGCCTGAAAATATAGAGTCAGATTTGTGCTTTCATTTATGCATGCAGTTTCAGTGAAAGGCAGTTTAGTAAAAGGGAAAAGAATATTGTTGGCTAAGTATGAAATGTGCAGAAATAACAGTTCTCAAGGGAAAGCTACAGAATATTCCTTTCTCAAGGGAAAGATATGTGTACTTGCAATGAAATACTAGGCAAAGAATAGACAGTTAGTCACTGTGCGGCACATGCAAGAGAAGGCTTGAAAACTAAGACTAAAGAGGCATGTAAAACATTATAGGGTTTTGGTATTATTAGAAAATAATTCAGCCATGGGCAGATGAGTCAGTTAAGTTAGTTTTTGGACTGATATGCAAAAGGTCTTTGCAGTATAGAAACTCAAACCTGACTACTGAAGACTGTTTCAGTTTAGATTATTCAAGAAAATCAGAATATACATTCCAAAGTTCTTGATATATTTATCAGCACGGTTACTGGAGACAGTATTCAAATATTGTTAACATCTACTTCCACTGTACATAATAAAACATTCTTAACTGAACTACAGTGTGTCCAGAATTAATTCTGAAAAGTACAAGAAGACTTAGTCCAAAAAGGAGACAATAGCAACTATTCAGCACATGTGCGGGTAATTAAAAGATAAAAAGACAGTCATTCAAGTCTCATTTCAGCTGTTTCCAGCTAATTCGAGTATACTACAGTATTATCAATTCTTTCAGTACATGAAACTGTATCACAAATGGACAGGTGGCTAAAGATAATAGCCAGAAGGTGCAGGGTTCCCTTCCAAACTCAATTAGCCCCACTATCTCTTCTATTGTTTAGTGTCTCACATTAACAAAAAAAAAAATGCAAAAAAGGAAGGCTCACTAAAAGAGTCATCAAAGTGGTACCAGGGGACAGAAAGGGTAAAGATTTTATTTTAGGTCCCTTTGGATGTTCAAAAGGGCAACAGACCTCAGGCAAATTTTAACTCTAAGAAACGTAAACAGTTCAAAAGAAGACCTTTTACATAGTCATGGTGCAGTCAATCCTACTATGTCTAAGAGAAGATTAGTGGATGTTATCCTTGGAACTCAAAGAAGATTACTGACACTTCAAGACTGCAATTGAGTCAATTTGGTTATTAGATTTCTGAGTAGGAGCCACTCATTACTAATTATGAATGCTTCATTTAGGTCTGATCT